>NC_036440.1:3434697-3660273 GCF_000184455.2 Aspergillus oryzae RIB40 | reverse complement strand
TTTTTAAAACTTATTTATAATATTAGACTATAAAATAGCTAAATTTTTAATTAATAAAAGAGTCTATTCTATAAAATATTATTATAATTTTTTAATATTTTTTTATTAATCTTTTTTCTTTTCTATAAGATATTAATACCATTACTATTAATAAATTAGAAATATATAAAAAAATACTATAATAATTTTTTAATTATCTTTTTTTAAATATTTTTTTACTCTCTTAAAAAAGTATTCTAGATTAAAAATCTATTTCTATTTTTATTATAGTTTAAAATTAAGAATAAACTTAAAAATATTTTTAAAAAGTTTAATAATATAGCTATCTATTAATAAAGTAAAATTAGATTATTAATAATTTTATAAAAATTCTTTACTTTATAATTAATTCTCTAGTTATTAAATAATATTTTTTAAATTTTAAAAAATTCTATTTTTTTAAATATTTAATTTAAAAATAGTTTCTAGAACTATTTCTATAAAAGAAGATATATTTTTATTAGAGATTTTTAAAGATAAAGAAATATTTTTATTAAATAATTAGAATAATAATACTAATAATATTTTTAAATAGTTAAAAAAAAGAATTAGAATTATTAGAGAAATATCTACTAGTTAAAGTAAAGGATCTATTAATTAAATAAAAATATATAGATAAAGTATTAAATAATAGATACTAGAGATAGAAAATTAATTTTTAATTTTCTATTAATAATTATAGTATTAATTTATAGCTAAGAATTTCTAAGATTCTTTATATATAATAATTAATTCTTTTAACAGGGCTACTGTACGTTATTAGAAAGATAATAGATATAGATATTGAAGACGCTGTTCGGCCATTAGGATATCTATATATCTAGGATAGGGTATACTGTACAGTCACCTTATATAATCATTATTATTTCTATGACATTATATATTAACTATTTTAAAATTATTAAATTAAAATAATTTAAATTATAAGTACTTTATTAATATATTATTATCTATAAATAATAAATCTATAAAGTATAATTAATTAATAGACTTTAGAAATATAGTACTAGAAGACTTAAAATTATTTATAATTATATAATAGTTTCTTTATATAGTATAATAGAATAAATTATTTAAAAATTAGAATTCTCTATATAATTCTAATATAAATATATTTATATATTATATAAGCCAGTGGTCTATTAGTGGCTCGTCTATATAGAGTCTAGTTGCCTGAGACAATCCACTATTACAACTATATTATAGTAATTTATACGCGCTTAAACTATTTATTTAAAAATTTTAGATTTTTATATTTAATATACTGATAGTTATAGTAATAAAAGAATTAAAATTTTAGTTTATCTCTATATTAAATTAGATTATATATATATTTTTTATTAATAGTAGTAGAAAAAGTATCTCTATACTTAGTAAATAAAATATTAGCTATTTTTTATATATATATAGGCTAAAAAAGCGCTCTATATTAATTTAATAATAGAATCTAATATACCAATAAATCCTTTTTATTTTATATTAATTTATAGCTATTAGCGTGTATTTTAGCGTGTTTTAATATACTATTTAGTTAATAATATAAAATAGTATAAAAAATATTGAAAATATATATAGCTTTATAAATTAAGTTAATTTCTTATTTTTTAATAGTAGAGATTGTAAATAGAACTCTGTCTTTCTTTTCTACTAATTATTTTAAATTTTTCAACGCTTTTAGTAGTATAGTTAATAATTAAATTAGATAGACTTTTTTACTACGGTTAAAACGCGTGGGGTGAAACGCTCGGTTACATGGAACGCCCGCTTTCCAATTATGTTAACCAATTAATGAATGTTGTAGCTCTTAGAATAAAGACCCCGTAAAAAGGCGGTGAGTTACCCCTCGGTCATTTATCCTCTCATTATCATCATTGTGGCTAGTTGTTACTAGTTGTTACTATTCGGCTTCTTCATACCTATTCTAGGCTAATTTCCAAGCAAGCTACGACTCTGTGATGGCGTTTCTTCGTTTGCCAGATGAATTGCTGCTATCTGTTGTGAGCTACTTGACCCTGCAGAGGGAAATAAATTCTTTGGCTCGAACCAATGCCCGTTTATACAATCTTCTCAATACCTATCTCTATAGATATAATGTGGAGCAAAATAAAAGCTCTGCTCTTCTGTGGGCTGCAAAGAACGGACAGGAGGAAACAGCCAAGAAGTCGATAGCGGAAGGAGCCAATGTTCAACTTGTGTCTGAATTAAACCGGACGCCGCTTTCATGGGCAGCCTGGAATGGGAATGAGACGGTGGTTAAGTTGCTTCTCGCAACGGATGGCGTCGATCCAAACCCTCCAAGCTCAGGAGGAGAGACTCCGCTATCGCTGGCGGCGTGGAACGGTCACGAGGAGGTAGTAAAGCTACTTCTTGCGACACAGGGAGTTAAACCAGACTCCAGAACGTCAAGGGGAGAGACCTCATTATCTTTACAGGCAAGTGCAAAACCAGCCTCAACACTTCACACACATAGGTTCCTTATGGGCCCCACCGCCAAGACGCTATCTCGAGAAATAGGTGCGATTCAGACGAGTATGATTTGTACTCACTTATTTCAATTCAGACAGTATAATACTTCAAATGACAGATCTGCATAGCATTATTCATCTAGTGGTGCCCTGAACACCATTGTTTTCTTAGGAAAACGTGTGGACGCGGAGTTATCCTGTACTAGAAATGGACGGTGGTAAGATCGCCACTCTTTCGATCTGAGAGTACATTTCACCAACATCATAGGCTTATGTAAGTTTTCTTCTGGTGAAGCCCTTCTTTCACAAAAAATTTTAAAAAAGAAGGAGCAAAAATGGGACTAAGTGACAGCTGCTATATACGAAATGCTATAAAAGAAACTCGCCCTGATGCGTGTCCTAGGGCTATCAAGTTGCCATGAATCGCAAAAGAGGTAGGTCGGAATTCAGTGGGAAGCCACAGTACATTACTTCCATTCAGCTGTATCCACTGCCTTTCCAAGATATCCAAATCCACATTGGTCAAATTAGGTGCATGATTTTCCCACCCGAATTGAACATCAAGGGAGCCTAAATTTGTCCATATATATGAACCATCCGGGGCAAATTCAAGGTATTGGACAAGTCCGTTGACATTTAAAGTCTGTAGCAGCGCTCCCGTCGCTATGTTCCAGAGGCGCACTGTCTGATCATGTGAGCCAGTCGCCAGCAGCCGGCCGTCGGGAGAGAAGGCCACCAAATGAATTCGATCCGAATGACCGTTAAAAGTTTGCTGCGGTGCTCCTGTCGCTAGGTCCCAAAAACGCACTATACTATCCCTGGAGCCGGACGCGACCAGCTGGTCGTGGGGCGAGAAGGCTACCGACCGGATCGCGCCTGACTGAACAAGGGTTTGCTGGAGTGCACCCGTCTCTGTGTCCCAGAGGCGTATCGTTTTATCGGTAGATCCAGATACCACCAAATAGCTATTGGGCGAGAAGATTACTGACTGTATAGCATTTAAATGGCCGTTGAAAGTTTTCTGGAGTTTGCCCGTTACCGTATCCCAGAGACGAACTGTCCTATCTTCGGAGCCGGATGCTAGCAGCCGGCCGTTAGGCGAGAAGACTACTGACCGGATCCCACTTGAGTGGCCCGTAAGAGTTCGCTGGAGGGCACCCTTCACTACCTCCCAGAGGCAAATTATGTTGTCTTCGGAGCCGGATGATAGCAACCGGCCATCGGGCGAGAAGACGACAGACAAAACCCTACCCGAATGACCCTTGAGTATCTGCTGGAGGGCACCCGTCTCTGTATCCCAGAGACGGACCGTTCTATCTGTAGATCCGGATACTAGTAACTGGCCATTTGGCGAGAAGGCCACTGACTGTACGGTACCTAGATGGCCCTCGATAGTTTTCTGGAGTTCGCCCGTTACTGTATCCCAGAGACGAACTGTTCTATCTTCGGAGCCGGATGCCAACAGCCGGCCGTTAGGTAAGAAGGCCACCGAATGAATTCGATCCGAATGACCGTTAAGAGTTTGCTGGTATGTGCCCGTTGCTGTGTCCCAGAGACGAACTGTCATATCTTCGGAGCCCGACGCTAGCAGCCGGCCATCGGATGAGAAGGCCACCGAGTTGACCGGTTGTGAGTGGCCTTCAAGTGCCTGTAATTCTGCACTCCATCTTTCTTCAACTTGTGGGAACTGGCAGATCCAACTAGGACCCTCCGACCCGAACTGTCTACGGATTATTGCCGTTTGAGGTGCAAATACCAGTCCTGCGCAATAGATTTGTAGTGGTGCTTCATCGACTATCTGGCGATTTTTCAAAAGAAAGCGCTTTGCATCGTGAAGAAAGTCCCAAATTGCGGGGGACTCGTTGCCCTACAGCTGTCAGTTCAGGTCATCTATGACTATCTTCTGAACATACCGATATGCCTGTTTGGAGGGTATCAAGAATACCAAGTATTTCCGACGTAAGGCCCAGTAGGCTCATGGCTTCCACCCAGTGCAAAAAATGCGTCTGAAGGAATAAGAATGCATCATGCATCACGTTATTCAAATTTCGGCATTGAATAAGATGATGAGCCCAATATTGGCAGGCGTACTGCAATGCATCAGGAAGGCAGTCATCGATTTTCCGACGATCAATCTCCGCACGATGTGTTCCATCACTTGGCAGTGCACATATATTTTTTTGGAGACCCTCGCACGCAGAAAGGCATTTCAAGGTCAACTCGTAGTGCATCTCTTTTGAGTCCAATCCGAAGGGACTTTTCTCGCGGGTTTCGCGATCAAGGAGATAGTCTCGGAAGGATAGATGGAACAGTCGCACTGGCTGAGTCGGATCTTTTGATATGTTTAGCACTGAATGTAGCAAGCCCAGTCTCCGGTCAATGTGTTCTTTAGGCATTCCAATAAACTGTGAAAGAGAGATGACTGAGAGTGGACTCTCAAGCATCACGATGGTGCCAACAATTTCTCGAAACTCATGGACTAGTATCCTCTCCTTCCGTTTGGTTTGCCCTGTAAGAAGCCGATTGATTACAGGGAAATATGTCGCATTGAACTCAGATCCATCGTTCTCCTGTGCAAGGATCTCTACCAGACTCTCATTTGGGTCCCATTGAGGGTCCTCAAATATACGGCAGGCAGTAGCGGCGAAAATGAATAATGGAACAGATAAAGTCACGAGACTGCGGAAATTAGCATTTCCAGGCCAGTTGTTAGCCAGAGAACGAGCTTTCCGAATCTCGGACAGTCGGGAATCCAAGAACAAGGATATGTCATGTTGTACATCTGGTTCAGGAACGTCATGGAGAATCAGGTCTTCATGCTCGCAGCTTGTGATCTTTGAGAATTCTTGAAGAATAGTCCATTCGGGCCTACTCGTTAGAAAGACTCGCAGATACACAGCTTTTGACTTGCGCAGCTGGGGTAATAACCGGAGAACGATTCGCATCTCCTCATCCCGTTCGCCTTCGTCCAACGCGTCTATCACTATCACCATAGTTCGAGTCTGAGAATCGGTCGATTTTAAACTCAGTAATGGGTGAAGGAGTAGTTTATCGAACTGCTCTTTGAGTGATTTGCCCGCAATGTCGGGTTCATCGTTGATGGTTTGTTGGATAGCCGGGATCAGCTGAGGGGTAGAAATGATCAGTTGCCTAGCGATTGTTTGAAAAAGCTTCATGGCGTTTCCTCGGTCTGCTTCACCCCTTTTAAAAAAGAAGCTAGCGCCTAGAACCTTTGCCTGTTGGAAGTTTTTTGCCACTGTTCGGGCGATTGTTGATTTTCCTGTTCCAGCCCTACCATTCAGCCAGAAAATAGGCTTCCCTTCTGGCGATTTCGCCCATTCTGTGATCTGGAAAAGAAGTTTTGTTCTGGTGCCTTGAAGACATTCTTCCTCGTGTTGATTGGCAAATGAGTCAAATGCTGCCGCTTGAACTGCCGACAACTTGCCCCAATCAATCTTCTGGTCCAGACATTCAACCCTCGTCTGAATGGTGCTATCCAAAGTTAGTGATAGTACACCATGACTAACAAAACTATAAATTACTTTTGGGTGTTATTGAGACTACTCAATTCTCGACTAACTAGACGTTGTTAGTACACGAGCTCGAATGAAGAATAGGATGACCTGAAAGATATACTATTATATATATATTTATAATATCAAGTCAAGAAAAACCATACAAAGCTAGAAAATCAGAATGTAGGGTCCTAACCTTGTTCAAATTTTTGAGCTACTCGCTCGGCCCAAGGAGGCATGGCATCCACACGTTGCGGCCGTAAAACTAAGAGTAGCTCTCGTGCATACGCAGCAGCAGTGAGCGCAGCATATTTATGCCAGTCATCATTTTTGTGAGAGTCACAGTAATCGCAGATTCCGCGTATTACCAGACATGGAATAGTATTCATCAGACCTGCAGCTTCCATCTCAAAGCACAAAATATTCAGCTCTGGGTCGTTTGCAAATTTGTCTCGCACGATAGCATCCTTGAGCACAGTATTTCCTGACGCGATATTTCCGTAGTGAACATGGAATACACGGTGGCTGCGGCGCTCTGGGCGGACCACTACCGAGTATGAAGCACCTTCGTCGCAAGCTTTTCTATCCACTGGCGGAGATTCGATGGCATAAAGCTGGTCAACGGCTGGTCGTTTATAATCTTCCATATCATCAAGACGCTGGAGATGTTCTGCGAGTCTGTCTGGCTTCCTAATATCACTGAATAGTCGGCGCATCTCCGGAATAACTCCCAGAAGTTTCTCAGGCGGCGCGTTGAGCTGACCCGTCCTCTGGAACCGACCACCTCTGAGCTTGCCCAGATCATATTGTATCACTCCGCCGAATCCATCTCTTGGTTGACTCACGACTACATCCCCTAATCGGATGTCATTTCGGGCTGTCGGAGCGCCGCCTCCAATTCCCACCATTAGTGCGAACCGTAGATGGGGGAACGTTCGAACCATATCTCGGGCAACACAGGCAGCTGAATTGGTGCCATACCGACCGGCTGGAAGACAACCAATCACCACGTAATGCTTCTCAATACGACCGTAGACGTACGTGTTATCATCGTAATCTTCACTGATCTCCGGCCCGGTGAACTCTTCATCAAGCATACGGCATGCACAGAAATATTCTTCTTCCAGGGCGCAGATCCATGCTACCGTGTAGGAGTCCGTTGAACCCGGGTCTCGTTGCTGAGGTCGATTCATTGTATCAGTAGAGACGAGCTACTGTTTCCACGTCGTCAAAACAAAAATTGCTGGCTGGATCAAGTTCGATATGTCTCAAGATAGAAGGAAGGACGGTGAGGTTAGGTGGAACCAGGAAATGCTTCTGCTTGAAGTTTAAGGAGAAAGAGGGGCACGCGCCAACAGAGGTGCGGCTATTCCGAAGACGCGTTTCTACTGGTCTAATGGCTGAGGTACGTTTTCGGCAGGTCTGTCGGCCTGGTCTGACCCAGAGCTCTGGGCCACCTCATCAACTTCGGTTGACAGCGCGACAAAGACCACCATGACGCCTCGACTCGCCCACTTCCAGCTTGTGATGATCCGCGACATGATTGACAGCAGATCGCTGACTACCTCTCAGATGGCCGACGCGGCTGGCTGCAGCAAATGTTCGATCATAACCATTAGTAGCAACCGTGCAGATTTGAGAGATCATTATCTGCATCAGCTATCAGATTTCGATTTCCGCTCGTATCACCTGGTCTTCATAGACGAACCAGGCTGTGATAAACGGGCTGGCTTCAGGAGGACCCGCTGGTCCCCGCGCGGAGTGGCACCTGTCCAGGTTTCCCGTTTCCAGCGCGGACAGCGGCATCAGATTCTCCAAGTATATTGCCAAGATGATATCTTGATGTCGTGAATTTTCCAAAGATTGACAGACGCGAGTATATTTGAAGTCTTTATTGAGCAGCTCCTCCATCATTGTGGTGGATGGCCGGGGCCAAAATCCGTTCTTATCATGGACAACGCGTCTTTTCACCACACTGAACGAATAGGAGAGCTATGTTCAAATGCCGGTGTCAAGCTGCTGTACTTACCACCACCATACTTACCTGATTTAAACCCGATCGAAGAGTCCTTTGCGGAGCTCAAAGCATTTGTACCCCACAATCCACCACCACATTAAGCAAAATGCTCATGACGTAATGTAACCAAGGCCATTTAAATATACCGAATTCCTAAACTAGGGGCTTGGCGGTGGAGGTCCAGAAAGAATGAGTGAGTGTAAATTGGTGAAGCTGGTTTTGCACTTCTCTGTAGCAGCATACAGAGGGCATCAAGAGGTAGTCAAGCAGCTGCTTACGACCGACGGCGTGGACCCATTCACTAAGAATTTCAAGGGGGAGACACCGCTATCACTTGCAGCAGGAAACGGGCATGAGGATATGGTCAGGCTGCTACTCAAAGTGGAGGGTTCTGACCCAGATACTAAGGATTTCCTGGGGGAGACTCCACTATGCTGGGCGGCAGGTAACGGACATGAGACAGTGGTCAAGCTATTACTCGTCACTGGGGTGGACCCAGAATCTAAGGATTCCGACGGACGAACACCCTTTGTCGTTAGCGGCAGGAAATTTACGAGACCCGTAATTTTAGTGCCCCTTATATTTACATTGTCAAATATCTTACACTTGGATAGCAGTCAGCTGCAGTGGCAATCTAGAAGTGAGCCATTGCTCTAAACCATATCACGGATAAACTCCAAGGTCGATGAAGCAGGATTGGGGCCATCGCTTTTTGCCCTACGAGGATGATCGACGAGATCTTCCGGGAGGGATCCTTGGTAGGTTCCTGGGGATATATCCACGTGGCTTGATGGACACGTTTGTACATGGAGATACAGGTTATGTAAAATATTTTGCGTCATGGGACAACGAGTACCATGCAATACGGAAACTCGTAAATAAGTACTTTCCAAAACCTTTACAAAAGTGGCCTAGCGTGTTTCATATGAGGGTACCTGAAAGTATTGAAATGTGTAAAATTTGCACCGGTATTGCATCCAGCTGTAACTTAGGGGGACGACAGCAACAAGCATCATACTGTACAGTGGTCGATCCAGCTGTAGCATTATCGAGCGGGGACTCTGTATGAATATATGGCAACTGTAGTTGTGCCATATCAAAATTGTTGAGTGGTTGAAGCTGTCATTGTGTGCCGAGCGGGAACTAGTCTCGGCCCGATGGCGATCCCGCCCGCAGGGGTTGCCGAACCCCATCCCACAAACACGGAGGAAACACCACGAATCTTCACGCAAGAAGTCTTTCGCCCAAGGATCCCATTGACAAGAAAACGCCGCAAGAGGGGTGTAGATACGGAAGGAAATGAGCCGATCTCGAACCCTGAATTCGCGACCTGCGGGGAAAACAATGGAAGGGTGACAAATCAAGATGTCCGGCAATTCTTCACCAGCTTCAAGGAGGCACTTGCCCACCAAACAGAAATCATCGAGGCAGCAAGAGCAGAAATTCGGGAACTGAAAGCGGAACAGCAGCTCCTGCAAACACAGAATGTAGAATTGCGAGAGGAGATTCAAGCCCTCCGGGCCAAAACCGAAGCACAACAGCTGAACACGCCCCCGACAAAATCCTGGGCCGCAGTGGTAGCCGGTAACCCGGTACCAGACCCCAAAACAACTGTTCCACGCCCCCGAAATGAACCGAATTGCGTTAGAATCAGCACTGCACCGACTCTCGACGAAGAAATCGATAATGACCGCTTCTCGAGGTTCCTGCCGACCGATGCGGCAAACACACATATCAGAACAGCCCTTCTAAATGCGGAACCCACGAAAGAAGTGCAGGTGGCCGGCATCGGCCCCACAAAAACAGGATATGTCATCCGATTCCGAGATGCCCAATCCGCTGAGACAGCCCGGAACAATACCGAGTGGCTTGAAGAACTGGGAAATAACACTAAAGTAGTGAAACCTCGGTTTGGCATCGTGGTCCATCGAGTCCCTACAGAAGACTTTAATCTGGAAGAGAACAAGAAACAAGGAATAGAGAAGATCATGATAGAAAATGATCTTTATGAAAAAGAATTCCGGGTTGAAGACATTGCATGGCTAAAGAAGAGAGACATGCCCATGGGCAAGTCGGCCTCGATGGGGATTTGGCTTGATTCACCGGAGGCAGCGGAATGGATCATCAACAACGGACTGCTAGTAGGGCAGAGGTTCATCGGAAGCATTGAACCCTACCGGGTTGAACAGAAAAGATGCCGTCGCTGTCAGCAATTTGGCCACCTAGCTTGGTCATGTAAGAAGCAAGTAAAATGTGGCTACTGTGCAAGAGAGCATGACCAACGCCACTGTTTCCCAGGAATAAGACCCAAATGCTCGGACTGCAATGGAGAACACCCAACAGGAGACCGGATGTGCCAAGCACCCCTTAACCCCAGGTCGTCCCAATGACAACAAACCTTCGTATTTTACAGTTGAATATCATGAAATCTAGACCGGGAATGGAGGCTCTTATCAATGATCATCAGAGTCAGAATCTGGACATGCTCCTGATCCAAGAGCCACCAATGACTGCTTATCGAAGCCATGTTAACCACAGTGCATGGAGACTTTACCGACCAACCTATACAGACGAATCAGTCCGGTTCCGCAGCCTTCTCTATGTAAACCGAAGGATCTCAACATCATCACATCGGCAAATCCACTGCAATCATCCGGATGTGGTGGCCATCAAAATCTGGACCCCAGAACTACAATACCTTATATTCTCCGTCTATATCCCACCAGTCGCACTGTATGAAGCGCCAGAGGTTTCCAGTGCACAACAGATCCTAGAAGAAATCCAGACAAGCATCCGACAACATGCAGAAGGAAACAACCGAGTAACAAAACTCATTCTGGCTGGGGACTGGAACCGCCACCACCCTGCATGGAGCCACCGTCCTGTTCACCACTCTTTCGCAGAACACGCAGAGGAGCTGATTAACTTCTTTCAAGCCCACGAACTACAATGGTGCCTGGCTCCAGGCCAGCCTACATTCTGGTCTCTCAAAGAACCTGGAAAAACATCAGTCCTAGACCTCACACTCACTAACAACACAGAAAGACTAATCAAGTGTCAACTCTACCACCACCACTATGGGTCAGACCATCGCGGGACATACTCGGAATGGAGTCTCCAACCGAAGCAAAACGTAAAACTGAAGCTGAAAAGAGCCTATGACCGAGCTGACTGGACGAAGGTGGGCCAAGACATACTCAACCTGATTGACCCACAACCAAGGATCCTGTCAAGCCAGGACCTGGATCAAGTGGTCGAGAATCTGGTTCATACAACAACCACTGTCCTTGACCAACATGTCCCATTCTTAGCGCCATCTCCATACTCCAAGCGATGGTTCACCCCAGATCTTAAGGTCCAACAGACCGAAGTCAATCAGATCCGCCGGAGATGGCAGGATGGATGTGCAATCCTAGGACCTAGTCACCCAATGACAAAAACTCTCTTTGAAGAAATGCGGCGGAAAAGACGACAATGGACAAGAGCGATTGAAAAGGCAAAGTCCGGCCACTGGAGAGAGTTCCTTGACAAAGCAGGCGAAGGCCACCTGTGGAAAGCAGCCACCTACATGCGCCCCCGTGATGCCGACATGAGCATCCCAACACTCAAGGTGGACACCAAAGAAGTCACAGACAACCAAGAGAAGGCAGAGGTGTTCCTGGAAGCCTTTTTTCCAAAAATGGCAGATCCCGGGGACGAAGAAGTGGAGTCCCCCGCGGAGGAGCTGCGGTGGGAGCCGATTACAGAAATAGAGATTCACCGATCAATCAGAGCAGCTAAGGGAACCACAGCCCCTGGCGAGGATGGTATCCCAACCCTCGTCTGGAAGCAACTATGGGCATACCTGAAGGAAACCATCACCATAATCTTCACAAAATCACTAGACCTTGGCTACTACCCCAATCAATGGAAACGGGCACGAATCGTGGTACTGCGGAAGCCGGGTAAACCGGACTACTCTGCACCTGGGGCCTACCGGCCCATCTCGCTGCTGAACACCCTGGGGAAATTACTGGAAGCGGTTATGGCCCGAAGGCTGTCCTATTGGGCTGAGAAATACGGTCTGCTACCAGACACGCAGTTTGGGGGCAGACCAGGACGTAACACTGAGCAAGCCCTTCTAGTACTTGCTAACGCGATCGATCGAGCATGGGTGCGATCCAGGGTGGTCACGCTAGTTGCCTTCGATCTTAAAGGCGCATTCAATGGGGTCAACAAAACCAGCCTTGACACTCGTTTACGGGCAAAAGGTATCCCATTTAAAGCCCGACAGTGGATCTGTAGTTTTATGGAAAATCGACAAGCGAGTGTTACATTTGACGACTTTGAGACTGAAAACCTCCCCCTAGAACATGCCGGCCTCGCGCAAGGATCCCCACTCTCACCAATCTTATTCTGCTTCTATAACTCGGACCTGGTAGACCAACCAGTGGACAGCAACGGTGGTGCATCTGCATTTATCGATGACTATTTCCGCTGGAGAACCAGCCCATCAGCGGAGGAAAACATCAAGAAAATCCAGGAAGAAGACATCCCGCGGATTGACGAATGGGCGCGACGAACCGGCGCGTCTTTCGCCGCTGAGAAGACCGAGCTAATACACTTGACTCGCCGCAAGAGTGAGCATTGTAAAGGGCAGATTCTCATAAACGGCCAGGTCATTAAACCAGCCGACACGGCTAAGCTCCTAGGGGTCATCTTTGATAAAGAGATGAGATGGAAAGAACATATACAGCGGGCAGTGAGGAGAGCGACTAAGGTGAATATAGCCCTTGGGGGGCTCAGACACCTCCGACCAGAACAGATGCGGCAACTCTACCAAGCGTGTGTAACGCCGACCATAGACTATGCATCTACAGTCTGGCACAACCCACTCAGAGACAAAACACACCTAAGGCTCCTGAGAACGGTCCAACGAACGGCCCTTATCCGGATCCTCTCTGCTTTTAGAACAGTATCCACAGAGGCACTGGAAGTTGAATCCCACATATTACCCACCCACTTGCGACTTAAGCAACGGGCACAGATAACAGCGGCCCGCCTCAGCACATTACCAGGAAATCACCCAATCCACGAAGTGATCGTTCGAGCAATAGCGCGGAGTTCACATATTGGAAGTGGTCAACGATTCCCCCTTGCAGAAACGATGCGGACTATGGACCTTAACCGTCTACAAGCCCTAGAAACCATTGACCCAACACCCCTAGCACCATGGCGAACTCAGCCCTTCACGGAAATTGAAATCGAGCCTGACCGAGAGAAGGCCAAAGCCAACGCCTCAGCAAGGCAAGCAATGACAGGTGCCACGGTGTTTTCAGATGCATCAGGACAACAAAATCAATTGGGTGCTGCAGCAGTAGCCCTGGACAAAAATCAGCAGATTTTGGGGTCCCGACAAATTAGTATCGGTTCAATGAGCTATTGGTCTGTCTATGCAGCAGAACTCATGGCGATCTATTATGCAATTGGGCTGGTTTTTCAACTGGCGCAAAAGAATCAAACTACTGCGACAACAACACGAGGCCCAGCAACAATCCTCAGCGATAGTATGTCCGCACTGCAGGCAATTGCGAATGCATGGAATAAGTCAGGCCAGCGAATTCTTCAGGCCATCCATCAGGCGGCTGGGGAGCTAAAAGCCCGAGGAATCCCGCTGCGACTACAATGGGTCCCGGGACATTGCGGTGACCCTGGAAATGAGACAGCAGACCGGCTTGCCAAAGAAGCAGTAGGCCTAGAAAAGAAACACCCGTTCCGACATCTTTTGTCCCGTGAAAAGGGATATATCCGCGATAGAATTAGCAAGGAATGGGAACAAGAATGGAGAACCTCCAAGAAAGGAGGGCACCTCCGCAAAATCGATCGGACCTTACCGTCAAGCCGCACCCGCCGGCTCTACGGCTCACTCCCTCGCAACCGAGCTTATCTGCTCACCCAACTCCGGACCGGCCACTCGTGGCTGGCAACATATGGCAAGCAACATCGCTTCCAGGAAGAGGAAAAATGTGAATGTGGGGCGGTAGAGACAGTGGTCCATGTGTTAATTGACTGCCCGCGGCTAAACAGGCTGCGCCAAGAGCTACGACGCAAAATAGGAAGAGCATTCAACAACATTTCAGATATGCTAGGAGGAGCTGAACAAGGTAAGGAAGGTAGGTTACAAGATGCCCCGCAGGACAGCAGCGTCTTAGGCGCGGTACTGGACTATGCAGAGGCATCGCAGAGATTTCGAAGTCGCGCGCCACGAGGGCGGCAGAACAGAACACCAGGCATAGGCCAACACAGGCCTTGACGAGGCTCCAAGTTCGTCAGGAAAGTAATAGTTTACTGTAAATAGACGCACAGATAGAGTACAGATAGTGGCGGTCCCGCATATCGCCCTGAGGCGAGGGGTCGGCGTATGAATCATCATCATCATCATCAGCTGTAACTTAGGGTTCCTTGAGACCTCGCACTTCGTATTAAAATCCTGGATTGAAGCCATAGTGGTAGAACTCTCTGTGACAAGGAAATAAACAGTTATAGTGCTGAACCAGGTTGCGTCTTTCTGCCTGCTAAATGCTAAGATGGACACCCGGAGCCCGATCCCTGTTTTACCTCGATCTGAAGGTATGACTGTGATGGGGACCCCTGAACTCTGAATGGAAAAATAGTTGGGTTAGACAAAGCCTTTCAACTAATGGGCGTGGTGGACATTGCAATCTAGGGGAGGGTGTGCTACAGTAGAGTTGGTGTATTGCGGAATCGCCGATGAGGCTGTGCCTCAGTGCAAAATATGAGCGCTCAGGCCGTCGAGCACGCGTACATCCTTATGCAGTTTATACTACAATGAGAAGGTGCATTCGGCATACAGATAGCCGAATACGACTGCAGCCTTCAAGCAAAGGATTTCCCCCTATGTAGTCTAGAATCTGCCCAAGCATATATAGCTCGTCACTCACAAACTAGATCCTCTACACTGACCACTACATTCTTCCTTTGACCAAACCACATACCCTTTGAGCCTGTCTCCATGATGGCCTCAGGTGAAAAGCGGCCTCAGTCTGTCGAATTTGAAAGTCCGGATTCGAAGCGGATGACTGCTGACCACATCCAACTACTACCGCTCATAGAGGTGAGAAGCAGTCTATGGTGGTTTACATTGAATTACTGACCTACCATGGCATCATAGCAACCTAAATGTGCAAGCCAGAGTCAGGTCCATGCATCCGACTCTACTGCAGAAGTAATGGACTCTACCTATATTCGCGCTCTGGAAGGCCTGTCTAGGAACAGCTATGCCGAGGAAAATGAAGATTCTCCTAAAGACCAGGTAATTAGTCCTCGTGTTGTGTAACAAAATCCACGTTAATATAAACAAGGTAGAAATTATGGCAGAAAATTCGTCTAAAGTCCACAATTCCTTGGTGGATTTCGTAATCAAAGCTGAGTAAGTACTTGCCTAGATAGCACAACCACTGTCTAATATATCTTAGTGAAAACGACTGCCTGGCCTCAACTGTATTTATTATATTTGCAGAATGGTGAGTACAGTACTCGGAGAATTATATAGATACTAATTATTCAGCAATGAGGATATATTCACAACCTATATGGTAAGCTCGACCCTCAATGGTTATACCCTTACTAATATCGACGAGAAACTTCGTAACCTCGAGCCATAAAACTACTCTGTTTTCAGCTGGTTTGTCCCATGTCGACGATCGTCTCTATCCATAGAGGGAAAACAATTTAGATCTATTGCTCATAGCACAGCGCGCAACAATCTCGAAGAGATAAGAATACGTACTAGGTAAGACCTGCCATCTAGTCAAAGTAAAGGCGACTAATCTCTATAGTGCTGCTGACAAAGTTTTCCTTCTGGGTATTGAGTCTGGTGCCTTGGGAATTTCCTTACTCCTCTCAGAGAGCTGTGAGTATAATTACCCTACAATATAAACTATATTAACGATACTAGTAATTTCTACAAATAATATTGAAGCGGTCGCGTTCTTTATCGAAGAAAGCCCAGTACCTTCCGTCTATTAGAGCGTGTCTAATACAAGTGAATGGTTCTTTGAGGTGACTAAGCTATATCATGATACTGTATACCGTGCTAACTAATTGAATTTCAAAACAGCATTCTCGGGTGTTTGTGAGACGCAGTCATGATATATGGGGCTTACCTATAAAGAAGCGTGCGAAAAACCGTTATGGTGTACTTATACCATCTGAGGAGGCATCCTTTCAAATGAACATCGACGAGACTCTTGCGTGGATGCAGAAGGCCTTTAACTAGTGACATTTGCTTCGGCTAAACAGCTTTTGACTAATTGGCGATATAATTTTTATTCATTTGAGTAGTCAGTTGATGTAGCCACAATGTATAACCCTCACCCTACTCCTGGCATATCATGTTCGCAATTAGTCCGATATTTATGATCTCCGTCAATACAGGGTTTATTTCGCTTCTTTGTTCTGGATCTTATATAGAAGCATGTCATGCCCACCGTGACATCTGGCACTGCCTCCTACCCTAATTCCCAAGTTCACGCGCTAGACGCTCCTCCCTTTCCCTATAATGTCATTACCCCCTTGGCAATATCACAGGGACCAACACAGTCGGTCAGGCCCCATTCCTCCTCATGTCTTTGGTCTTGCTACTACGAGCACCCCCTTTAGTGAACAGCTGGGGCGAATAGTTTTAATTAACACGGAACTATGCCGGCTAAACATCCTCAATAATCTCGATCCCGATCTCGGCGTGATCGATACCAGTGTTTTTCTGTATGTCTTAAAAGAAGAAAGCTTAGGACATTACCTGGAAGATTTCTTTCGCTTACGGCACTATCCGGTTGAGTGGGCGCACCAGCGACCGAAAGATGCTAGTACCTATCAGCCTTATGAACACCCGTATTGGGAAGACTGTGATTGGTTCACACCTACACTACTCCTGAGTTTCATTTGGCGGCTACGGAAGGGGATGGTGGAACTCGAGATCGTGGAAGATCATGAAGTGATATTAATGGAGTTTGAATGCAAGTTCAACAGGCGTGTCAGTCAGCTGCATATGTCACATGGAAATAGTGGATCTACAGTCGGTTTTCTTCGAACTGATAGTATACTACAAAGATATAGTGCGTTGGCATATCATCTGGAAACAAAGGACAAGGGGCAATATGAGGACTGTCAGGAGAATCTCCGAATAGAATGCGCGCTATATGGTTGCTCTTCCAATTGGGTGCCCGGCGCATATGTACAGCAGACAAACATCACGGAGGATCTCGGGTTTAATCATCGGCAGCTATTACGTTATTGATCTGATGCTTAAAGCTAGGGGTCTATTCGGACAGGGCACCCATCTACTGCCTCTCTACATAGACTTTTTGTCTAGCAGAATAAAACCTCAGCATAATTATAATTCTATTTTATGAGAAGATGCGCTCCCCAGCGTAGGGGGTGACGTTCCCCTGATGTCTCTGAAATGAGCGGAGGTACCCCCCGGAGCGACGGGCTTTTAGACATATACTGTTGGGGATATGGTAGTCATGGTGCGACCTTGATGCCATTCGTGTTTTGGTCGAGTGGGACTAGGATATACTATAGTTTCAATGAAAATAATTTTGTAGATAACCAAGGTGTCTTCCTAGAAATAGGAAGAAAAACCACGAAATGATTGAAGTTAATCTTTTACATAATTGGGAAAGGGGGATCGGGTCGTTCTGTGAGTGGGTGCTTTTGTGGTAATCGAAGTAATCAGTCCTCTCTCATCCCACTGATTTCCCCATATTTGCTGCTTCTGATTATCTGGTTCAATGAGATACTGCCTGGATTTTTTTTTATATTCGAGCCTGAGAGTACAGCCATTTTTAGTATGTTCTCTTTCTCTCGTAGCGCCTTCGAGACCGATAATATTATCCCGTGTCATTGCTGTTATACCAGGATCATGGTAGAAGGAATATTCGCAGTATAGCTCTCCCTATTTTTCAGAGAACATGTTCTCTAGTGGAAGATGTAATACTTCGTCTGGAGCTATGACATCACGGATATTGAGAGTAATTCCCGATTCATGGTACAGCTCATACTTATTTCTGTGGTTCCAGCCATCCTGAAGAGACTTGAAGAATTTACCCGAGTCATACCGGAGGTCACCGAAGTAGTCCGTTATTATAAGGGCCCAGTAACGTGATTTCTTTTCGCCAGGTCGAAAGGTACTCAGATGGGAGCCGAGAAGAAGAGGAAGAGCCCGATCATGTTTCTTGGCCAAGTCGAGCCATTCTTTATGTTTAAAAATAAACTCCCATAGATGCCTTAAGCGAAGGTGACCGATAATACGGCACCAGACATCCTTTAAGACATTAATACTGGGCATTGTAAATAGGAAGGTATCGACTTATAATTCTGAAGGTGGGCACGAGGCTATATATATCTAGGAGGGTGAGCATATCATTGCCTGATTTCCAGTGCGAATTGGGGTGCACAAAAGGCTTACGACTAGTCTAAACAGTATATAAAGATACTCGCCTCTCTAAGAATCAAAAGAAGGCTTTAGCAAGTTATCCTGTCTTCACGAGGCCATGGACTGTATTACACAAAGTTCCGTGCACACCTCTAAGTCACATCCACTGCAGATCTTCCATCGTTATAACCACCAGCGAGCCACACAGCATCTCATTGAGCTCTATGAAACATATACGAGTGACCCTACCGACGAACAGAAGTTACTTGTAGCCATTGAAAAAATTGATAGTATCAATTCACGAATCCGAGATCTTAATGAAGAAAGTCAATTGCCACTTGATTCAGGGGTCATCGATTATGGGGTATTCATATACGGCTGGGAACGGAACAAAACAGATAATTCAAAGCAACAGCTCGAGGTTCTATGTAGAAGGAACCAGTACATGAAAGGTTGGAGCTGTATTCCACCTCATCATGATTATGGATATTTTGATTACGAAAATAATAAGACGCTGTCGGTCATCCTGCCCCTCTGGCTTCAGCTAGTTTGGGCGCTGCTGAAGAAGAAACAATTGGATTTCGTGGATGATGTTGAAGTCACACTGCTAAGCCATGCGAGCAGCGAGGCGTGCTCGCTACAGCCTGTTTGTCTTGATATCCCAACAGTTCTATCCTTGTTACACCAAATGGGCAGGCTGCTGGACAAAGGCAAGAAAAAGCAGAATTGCGTTCGCATTGCATCTGAATATGAGGATACCAGAGAAACCATCAGAAGGATGTTTAAGTTTGAGGGTTTCCAAACGGGCTGGATTCCCTCTAGCATGGAAGAGGAACAGACAATTAGCAGATAGAGAGTTCTGTATCTAAGCTGTTACTTTTATATTGATGTTTAAAGCCCTGTTAATAGTGAAGCCAGGGAAATCATCGTTAAGCTTCTGTTAACCGCCTAGATTGGCATAAAAAGTACTAATAATGTATAGCGGCAGAACAACAGAGGTGGACCTGGATATCCTGGTTGTCTCTCAATGTCTCCATCACATTGTAGCATTCACTGATTGGGCAAAGTAACTTCCATTCTCGGTCTTTCCATTTTTCTGGTAAACATGAGTTCAATCTTTGGGCTAGATTGTAGATGTAGGCCCTTTGTTTGTCTTCAGAATTAAGGCATTCGATATCACAGCACCCCTCGCACACAGTTTGCATCTCGAGGGACTGTTTTGCAGCGAGAACACGGGATAGGGTAGCTTCGACCCGTGCACCCGGACTATAGCCAACAACCTTACGGTCCCAAATCTAGAACATTGTAGTATTCAACTCAGCCCATATAGGGATGAGATTGTTCGCTCCTCGGCGCTTCACCCGGCTGGCATTTCGCACCTTCTTCTGAGGACGATCGATATTTGTTTGAGAGCCACGGTGATGGAGGCGCATTGTAAAGGTCTTTTCAACCTTACAGAGTGTGCGGAATCTCTTTTAAGCGTTTCCACTCACCTAGAGACCCTGAATCTTCACATGTGTAGCGGCATCTCACCCAAGGCCCCATTTCCTTCCCTCCCGAATCTCAAGGCTCTCCGGCTCACGTATAGTCCGACTGCCTTGCCGAGTGGGACCTTGAAGGGATGATTTCGTCTTGTACCGGCCTACGCAACTTTTTCTATGAGGCTACGTCGGGCCTCTCGCCACAGCATTGCCGCGCGCCCGCATCCTACGATTGCACTGATCACTTTCACCTGGCGAATGCGGTTAGATATCTCAGCCGCCATACCACACTTGAGACATTACATATGAGCCTTCGCTGGCGAGACCACGGCGTCTATCCGCCAGAGCCCCGAGCTGTCTTCAGCTTTCGCCACTTCCCTGCGCTGAAACATCTGTTTCTAAACTTGGATGAGTTTCACTCCCGGTTCTGGGCGGGTGATCCTGCTGGCGATCCAGATCTGCTCGTCGAACTTATGTCATTACATCTTGCTGGCCGTATCACGAACGACCTTCATCGTCTAGAGAAGGGTCTGCTTGGTCTTGGTAATGCTCTATCATGCGGCCATTTCCCTAGATTGGAGGAGGTTCTATGGGACCAAAATGAGCAATTAAGTAGCGAGTGTGAACGCCGTGTCCGCCCACTGTTTGCAGAGGCAGGAGTCAGCTTTGATTACAACAGTTGGCCGACGAGTAGCACTACGCTGGGCGAGGGTGGCGGGCTACCCGGCCCCATCGACAATAACCCACCCACTCCGCCATGGGAACAGGAGTACGAAGAAATTTGATGAGAGAGACGTGGAATGCCACAGACAAAATGCGACCCTTTCATCCGTTCTGCACACTGGATGTATGGGCTTGATTTTGGTATCAACAGGAACGTTGCCAACGCGGGTCAGGCCGTCCCCGTCCGCGGAGGCTCAGACGGCAAAGCGCCTGGAAGCTGGTGCTGAGGAGGATATGCGCAAAGTAAGACCCTTACCCTTTGGAATATCTACTTTGTTAATATTAGGGCTATTACAGCTTCTGATGGAGCCCGATAAGTCTTAATCGTTTCAAACCAATGGCGAGATTTCTTCGTCATACTGATCCAAATGGTGATTCACTATTAAACATGTTTTCCGGGTACTTTCTTACATGTTGTGTCTCGTATGGATAATAGGTATACCTAACGGCCGGGATTAGGTACAAGCATAGCTATATGTCAACCTATTTTTCCCCTCACTGGAAGGTCTTCCCTCCCTCAGCAGTACCATTATGCAAGTTCGTCCACCTCTTTCTCAATAGATGAGCAGCAGCCTTTGGCTTCCGATCCCTAGTAAAAACACCTTTCTTGTTCCCGTCCACTCGACTAACACCAACCGCAGTTTGAAAATCCGCGAAATTCCAGACTTGTTCACCTGCCATGGCCTCGAACCGATCAAAGACCCGATGATACATATCCAGCATCTCGACCTGGAACTCCTCGCTCCAGGGAGTAACCATGACAGAGTGCAAGCCCGCCACCGTGTCTGCTCCGTACTCCGTCATGACAACCGGTTTGTCATACTTCTCGGTCCATCCGCGAAGTTCTTCTTCCAGCGCAGCTTCTGCCTCGTCGAGCTCAGCCGTTTGCGTGTACCAACCAAAATACCGGTTTAAGCAAAGCACATCAAAGAGGTCTGCAATACGGTCTGCCTTATAGGTAGCAAGACCCACATTGGCGAAAGTGACAGGTCGCGTCGGGTCAAGCTGACGAGCCAGCTTGGGCAGAGGTGCGAAGTATTCGCGGGCGCCGTCCTCGTTAGAGGCAGGCTCGTTAGCGATGGACCACATGACCACGCTGGGATGGTTTTTATCGCGGTGGATAAGCTCACGGATAGCTTGAGCGTGAGCTTCGCGAGTCTTGTTGTTTATGCGATCTGGGCTGAATGTAGCCGGCGGGTTAGACGTCTGGGCTCCCGCTCCGATGGAGAATGCTAGACCGACGGCGGGTGTTTCATCTATCACGACTATGCCCTGTCGATCGGCATATTCCATGACCTCCTCGGCGTATGGGTAGTGTGAGGTTCGGAAGGAGTTGGCCCCCATCCAGTGCAGCAGCTGAAAGTCGTGCACCATGTAGGCGTCGTCGTGGCCTTTGCCGCGGATATTAGTGTCCTCGTGTTTACCGAACCCGGTGAAGTAGAAGGGCTTGTCGTTTATGAGGAACTGAGTACCCTGTACTTTGACCGTCCGGATGCCCGTTGCTAGCTTATATGTATCAATAGTCTTTTTGGAAGAGTCTATGATGCTGGCATGGAGTTGGTACAGATACGCGGCGCCAGGTTGCCAAAGGTGCACGGATGGTATATGGATAGTCCCGTTCGAGCCTGAGATTGTCGCTACGGTTGTGCCATCCTCATCTAGCACGGCAACCTGAATGGTTCCTTGTGTCGTACTGGCCACAACATTGTAGTCAATCAGCCCGGTGGTGCCTTGCACATCCGTCCGAACAGTGATATCCTGAATGTGCTGCTGTGGCACAGAATACAGCCACACCGACCGAGCCAGCCCAGCATAATTGTAAAAATCATGCTGATAAGTCTGCACCTTCTTGCCCGTCGCCTCGAGAATCTCCACCTTTCCAGGTGGGATCGTCTGATACGTGAGTTCATTGTCGACCGCAATGGTCAGGCGGAATTGTTCTCCGGCAGCAACCAGATCGGTAATATCTGCCTCAAACGGCGTGTAACCGCCCACATGGTCCGCGACCAGATTTTCATTGACGTAGATCCGGCCATGGTGTGTTGCGGCTTCACAGCGCACCAGATACCGTTCTTCGGACCAGCCCTTTGGCACAATCACGTCGCGCTGGTAGTACACCCATCCGACGTGATCGTGGATCTTACTGTCTGCGAAGATGTCATTGTAGGATGCTGGGACCGGGCATTCGAGGGACGTTTTCAGTTGGCTTGTCCATGGTTGTGTACTGTTGTCGTCGGATGCTAGGGCAAATTTCCATAGCCCGTCGAGCGAGATGAGGTCTCGGGTAGTAGTTTGCTGCGGTTTGAGCATGGCCTTCGAGTAGCCTCCTCTAGCCAGATCATCGCGAAGATGATGAGTATGGGTGTCCGTTGGAACAGACAAGGCAAGCGAAAGAAAGGAGAGGAATCCCAAAGTTCTTGAGAACTGCATGGTGGATGGAGTCTACATTCGCAGTTGTCTCTGAGATAATGCATCAGAAACTGACTGACCATAGCAAAATATTCACATTGTTTAAATAGCATCCTGGCACACTCGACGGCTATTGAAACAGGTCGGCAACTGAAAACAGGAGTGCATTACTCAAATATCGCCCACCGGATTGGCTGGTGCGCTAGATTCATATCCCGATATAGATGAAGACTTATTGCAATTTGCGGGGTACATTCGAGATATCCGGGGATAGGGTAGAGTCTGACTAGTAGCGCAGCCAAGACTGTGGGGGGAAACTCAGATGTCGGGATGTGGAGGTTGACTGCCGAGGAGTTTGTAAGCCACTTGTTCATCATAGTTGAAGGCTAAAGTTCTTAGCTGGTCTACCTTGTGCGTTCTTTACAAGGCAGTGGACTGGAAGATTCAAAGATCATGAAACACATGTCTAATCTATCACATAGACCGTGCTTAGGAGGGTAGCTATATCATGGCGTATAAAAGGCGTTCTCTTTCCATTGATTGATATTCGTATCACTACTAAACTGGCGTAAGGATATCCTGTTACAACATAGATTTCTCTCTTGAACATTGAACGGCCAGATCGACTGAAGCGTATCCATGTATCCATCAGATTTAAGAGGCTATCTATTCGGACATAGTAAAGCTTTCTGCTAACGTCACCAACAACTCGAAAACCTTTGTAACATGTTCCACATGAGCTGCCTGGTTGGCATTGACTACACGTATAGCATAGACATGGTCCACCACTGCCGATGTCAAGAAAAAGTCACCCTGTTGGTGTATGGTTTCGTAGACCTTTCTAGCCTTGGAATCTAGTTCTGATGACTGACTAGTTGGCAAGAGGCGGAAGACCGTCAGAGCAAATGCTGGCTGGATAATAATATCAGACAGGTCGAGTCGGCTACGCAACAGTTCGGCAAATTCAATCCCTACCTGAATTCCGTTGTGAATGTGTGCTCTCAACCCACTTAAGCCAAAAGTACGTAGAACAAACCATACTTTCAGGGAGCGAAGCCGACGCCCTAGTGGTATCTGCCAGTTGCGGTGATCCACCACGGTGCCGGTATTGGAAACATTGTTGCGCAGATAGGAAGGATTCACCTCGAGTGCTTCTGCAAGATCTTTTCTATTGCGCACAAAACAACAACTGTGAAGAAGTTAGCACATTGATTCACATGTCACCACTTCAGGAGGTCAACATACCTTGCATCGAAGTTGACAAGTAGCCACTTATGCATTATGGAGCGATCCTGAGAATTATCGTCCGGAACGGTGGCTTGAACATCCTAGTCATCCCCTGTGTACGTTTGGCCTTGGATACCGCATGTGCGCTGGGTCTTTGCTCGCGTATCGCGAGCTCTACCTCACATTTCCAATCTCACGAGTCTTGTTAGAATGCCGAGGGAATACGGATTGCGGTTTATTCCTCGCAACGAACGAATTCTTATTGGTGAATTGGAGAGGTTCTGCCAATGAATGGGCGCAATGGTGGCCTGTGTCACTGATTGTCGGGAATCTTCTTGTGGTTTTGTGGATATGAATATCACCGGGTGGAATATTTGGTCTATTCAACCTAGCTATTAGAACTGCTATGATAAAATTGAAGTTTCCACGGCTTTCCCGCTATCGTCTGCATCACTTCACCCACGTAGAGCCTGCACTGATTGCCTGATTCACATATCTTCTGCTTGCTCCTTCATTCAATATCCAAGTACCCTCGTAGCCTCTAAGCTCGGTTCTGTAGGCACCTGGTGTATTGCACAGTCCACTCTCACCATCATCGCCATCATCATCATCATCATCATCCTGAGCAAAGTACCGTGACAGGAGCAGCCTTGAGATGGCTTGGGAAAGCACCACCATCGATCCTATCCAGGGTTTTGCACCTCAGATAACGGAAGTACGGCGATTTGAAATGATCAAAGATATCGGTATAGTGGCTCTGCTTGTAGACACTGCCACATGGACATGCTCTGTTATAGTTGTCAGATACAGAGCAACTGGAGAGTCTCTGGTATATGAAAACAAGACTAGTTGTAATTACACTAACAGAACTGACACATCCCACTCGTCAGACTTTACTCTAGTGTAAGTATTATACTCTTCCATCTTCTGACACATATACTAATACATGCCAAGGGGCCAGCCGTACGCCCAATACGGACACCGATAAAACATTAAAGAGAAAGCGATCGGAAACAATCAAGACGATGATCAGTTTGTATCCATTGCCCATCACGATATACCTAGAAGCAAGGCCAGCAATAATGCGTCGAACGCGATCAGTGTTGTGTACTGACCAAGAAAGATGATCCAATAGAGATAGTCCATATTTAGCCATGTAATATGGCGGGCAAAATCCCGACCAGCAGAGCTTTTGGTTTTGTCTACGCAATTTATGGAACCCGCACATGATAGAAAAGGTAAACGGGTCACTGTATGTCCAGAGGACACAGAAACACTTTGGAATTTTCTGTGCCTGTCCAAGTGGCTCACATCTATTCCTATAGCATGATGGGCAAACCAAAGAATACACAGGAACAATTTTGTACTCATAGAGTCCTTCAGGCACCCAGACAGGATTGCCAAGTGGAAGAGTACTGTGATGGGCCCGGATGGCACCGAGGTTTTGCAGGATGTTCTCTGCCTACCAAGAGATGCCCATGGGTTATGGGGTAAAGCTCGCTTTGCCCTCAAGCCAGTCCAAATGTCAGTCGACAGCAAAGTCCTGACCTGTGCGGTTTTTCTGGATGCCCTGAAAAAAACTCAAGAAGCTCAACGGTACGATTTGGAAAGAAGCAAAGGAGGTACTCAATGTCTTAAATGGCAAGAGGGACGGTGAAATGGCCACACTTAAGCGACAGTTGGAGGACGCAAATAATGTGCTGCTGGGAAAGCAGCAGCGGACTGATTCCCTATTCTTTCACAAGACATGAATGCGATAGATCCGAAAGCGACACCCTCTCTCCTATCAAATCTCGGTCACACTGGGAAAAGGATCAAACTTTGCAACTGTGAAACGGAAAAGCAAACATATTCAGGGGAAATCATAACGATCACAATAGCTGATCCCGATGAATATCCTCTGCCATGTTTCGACGTCTTGGACATCCAACGGTTTCTAAGGCGAACATTGGGGTTGCGCGGTGCCAGGCATACGTTTGAATAGATTACCGAGGGGTGCTCCACTAGTGTCTACTGCATATGGACAATCTTGGAACATTGTACACGAAGGTTACTATGCGTTTGTCGAGGAGCAGTTAGCAAGAAGCCGTCCCTGGTTGGTGAATATGAACACCGGAGACTCACTGTCAGCGGGCTCTTTCAATCTAGAAGTGGGAAGTTTGCGGTTCATAGGAGATACTAACAAGGTCGTCGATTTCTACTCAACCAGAGTCGATTAAGCGTTGAGTCTTAGGAGGACTTGACGAGCAGGGTCTAACTAAGGATCTCAATTGGTGAACATACGATGTTATGCTAAAAGAACCGTATCGACGCCAACTCCTACGCGATCGCATTGATCGTTTACAAACCTTGGACTTTCACCATCCCGTTGCTCGGTGGCGCCACCCAGGACGAACTGAGTGAGTTTGGTGGTTCTATTAGCGATATTCAAACCCAGTTCAACGAGGCTGCAACCTAGTCAGCAGGACGGTATGTCGATATGACCCGGAGGAGTGGGACAGCGACTCAGAGAAAGACAAGGATGGTCTAGGCAAATGCTTACGAACTAATCTACATACCGCTAACCACAATGACTCGATCAGTGGAGGTGGTAGATAGACTTACCTCGAGCTCTAAGGTGATGCTATTCACATTCAGTATGGGAAGTATATCTCGGACAGAGCAGCAAAGCTTCTGGACTAGGCTATCCTGCTAATGAACACCAGACAAGGTAACCAAAATTCAAAGACGTAGTTACGGGCTCCCAAGGCACTGAAGCCACTCGGAACGTATTATGTCTTTCTTGGAGTTCGCATGCGTATGGACCAAGGCGAGATTCGTCTTACAGGCCATTGAACTATGAGATGATCGGAAAGTCTTAAAGACCATATTTATCTGACTAGCCATCTTCAAATGCTTTAACAGTATTGATATTCGAGAGCCCTTTATTTCCATCCAACCTAGGCTTTGTCGGCAGACGAATCAAGCTGTTCGACTTTGAGACAGCAGTTCAGATGTATTCAGTGGATATCATCACGATGGAGACGGTTAATCCAGACATGTATCCTCTGCCCTCCATCGAACTGTTGAATATGCAGTTTGCATTTGCTCGTGCATTGCGTTTGAGGGGTGCCGCCGATCTTGACCAGGAGGAGGTGGATAGCAGTGACTCTGAAAAGAGGAGGATGTACTGGTGGCTCAACCTCGAGGTCGAGCATACAACCTTCAAGAGAGCCAGTTCCCTTCGAGGGTCTCAAGTCGAACGTCCACCAAAGGAGCGCCAGGCTCCCGTGATACTTCGTGGAGCTTCAGCCTTTTTGTCAGAAGCCAGCATTAATTAGCTGGAATTGAATTCCGTTGTCGAGCTAGACTTTTACATGCTCATGCAATGGTAGAAGGTTTGCCAGTAGCATGTCCTCGTTAATCTACTGTCCCACTGAGAGTTATCCATTAATCTAAAAGGTTATATGCACTAAAAGGTTATATGCACAATCCTACCCAGAGCAACCCCAAGGAGAAACAAGACAAAGCCGACCAGTGCTACCACGGATACCATTAGAGGTCGGCTAGCGGTGCGGCCTGGAGGTCATATTGTCTACCCTTACTATATATAAGAGACCAGTTTAGAAATAATAATTAAATCACTATAGCCTCGTTATTTTAATGTTACTACCCAGGAAGTATTCGTCTTAATACAAAGGATTCTATTTCAGTTCAGTAAACGTGTAATAAAAAAAGAAGAAGAAGAAGAAGAAGAAGAAGAAGTTAGTGAAAGTGTATACCTTTGAAGTGCCTCGTAAATGTTGTGCTACGCGGAGGTACATTAAGGGCGACCGCTGGAACCACTTCTTGAATATCGAGTTTTGGCGTGGCCCGTCCAAAGCATGACAGGTTCCATTGAAAGCCTGAGTGAAAATAGCAAGAGCAAAAAGACCATGCTAAAGCACGCCAGTGAGAATTCCACCGTCGAGGGGTAGGGCTCAACGCTGTACAGGATGACAAAGGCAGCCTTGCCAGCGGATAAATAGGGGTGCCACCCACGCTATTCTCGGCCTTCTCACAGGTCAATGTAGAGTTAAACCGAATACAACTACCTTTGCAGCCATGGGTTCATCTGATCATTCGGTTCTTTCCTCTATTCGCCTCAGCCTGGTTATGGTTGCGCTATGCCTTGCTGTATTCCTGACTGGGATGGTAAGGAGTCCAGCTTTGTAACACCAGCTGAAATTGCAGATGTTAACATCGTCTTTTAAAGGACCAAACAATCCTCGCGACAGTGACCCCGTCATTAACGAGCGAGTTCCACAGCATCGATGATCTGGGGTGGTGGACTGCCGCATACCTGACCATGCTCAGCGTATTCCAGATTCCGTATGGCAAGCTCTACAGTCTGTTTTCAATCAAGATCGTCTATCTTTCGGCGATTGGGATTTTTGAAATAGGCTCTCTAGTCTGTGCTACGGCGCCTAACTCCATTGCCATGATTTTTGGTCGCGCGATTGCCGGCGCTGGAGCGGCTGGCATTTTTACCGGTGGAATCATGATCACCACAAAGATTATCCCGCTCGATCGCCGTGCCTCCTACCTGGGTATCATGTCCGCTGCCTTTGGTGTTGCTGCCATCGTAGGACCTTTCATCGGGGGCGCCTTTACGGACAGATCTACATGGAGATGGTGCTTCTACATCAACCTACCACTGGGGGGCTTGAGCATCTTGGTATGTTTTTTGCTCGTGAATACACCGGTGGACTCCTCAATCGCCTCACTGTCATTGTGGGATCGAGTCCGCCAATTTGATATCTTTGGGATGGTCAGTATGATGGGTGGCATCGTTTGCTTGCTCCTGGCACTCCAATGGGGCGGTACCCAGTACCCCTGGAATAGTGGAAGGATTATTGCATTGCTGGTGGTGGCTGTACTCCTCATGGTGGCATTTGTTCTCCTTCAGATATTTGTCCCCGGGTCCAAAACCATCCCCCGCAGCGTTTCGAGACATGCGTCGGTATGGCATGCCGTCGGATACGCCATGTGTATCACGGGAGGGATCTACGTGGCCATCGTCTACATTCCAGTGTGGGTGCAGGCGGTACAACACAAATCAGCCCTGGATTCAGGGATCATGCTGACTCCACTGATCGTTGGTTACGTCGTATTCTCCGTGATCGCTGGAGTCCTCACTTCCGGGGTGGGCTATTACAACCCACCAATGATCCTGGGGACCATCCTGGCGAGCGTTGGTGCTGGGTTATTATCGACCCTGTCCACCAACACCTCTAACGGGTGTCTAATTGGGTACCAGGCATTGTACGGTATTGGTGTCGGGCTAGGTTTTGGCCAGCCTAGCTACGTCGTGCAAACCGTATTATCTGAGGCAGATATCCCGATTGGTGTGACCTTAGTGACTCTTGTCCAACACCTAAGCTCGGCTATCTTCGTCGCGGTCGCTCAGGGAGTCTTCCAAAACACCCTTGCGCACACCGTCCGGTCACTGGCGCCAGGTGTTGACCCTGCGAAGCTAACAAAGCTGGGCGCGACGCAGCTGAGTCAGTTCGTAGACGATCAAGACATGCCACACGTTCTAGAGGCGTACAGCACCGCAATTGCACGGACGCTCTACATCCCAATGGCCCTCAGCTGTGCATCCGTGCTAGGGGCCTGTCTCACACCATGGATTTCAATGAAAAAAGCCAAGCCACAGCCAACAGAAAAACAGCCGACAGAAGACAAGCCGACAAAGGAAAAAGACGGTTGCACATCAGGGGTTAACGAGGCCTAGACTTACTCTCGTTGTCGATCATTTCTTTGTTATTCGTTATAGACTCAATTTCGTTTCTTTATTCCTACAACTTGATGCGTTTTGGCCTTCCTTCCCATGGGAGCACCGTCTCTCCATCCCTGTATTCGCCCCCTGCCGGCCTCCACATAATCCAGACGGGATGCGCCTGAACCTCGTGTATTAATCTCCTCCCTTGCGTACTCCGTTCCTTGTGCTCCGAGAACCTCATTCGTGGTCGCGCGATAGCCACAAATCCATACCGTTGATACAGTGCAAACCCCATCTCCGTAGCCTCGAGATACCCTTCCATGCCCAGTGCATCCATATGGCGGACGAACTCGTCCATAATAAGCTCCGTCGCGCCCCGCGAGCGATACTCGGGCAGTGCCCAGAGCGCATTCCCACCTATACCGACGTCAATCGACAAAAGAAAAATAAAAATAAAAATAACAAACACTAGGCAGACAAAAGAAAAGACATACAAACATGTCTATCCCCCATCAACCTCCCCCTCCACGCCCACAACTGGGCATAAAACTCCTCAGCCAATAACCTCATCTCACTCCCCTCCGGAAACCACTTCGCCTCAACCTTGGGTGCACCCGCGCGGTACGGATTACTGTGATGAATGTGGTACATTCCTCCGGCGACAATCCGTCCGGATTCAGTATCGTAGCATTTCAACCAGATGATGTTCGGGTCGGATTCAGCCGCTTGACGTAAGGACTTTTTCACATCCGCAAGGGCTGTCGCTTCAGCCTCGTTGCCTTCCCCAAGGTGGGCGAACGTTAATTCCCCAACGGCTTGGAGGGGAGAGCTCCACGAGGTCCAGTAGCTGGTTATTAGCTCGTCCCAGTCTTGGGTTAGATTTGCGCGTGAGACTATGAGGGGCATCTTCGTTTAGTTCGTCTTGTCCACCGTATTCTGTGAAAGTTGGTATTCTATCCTTCAGAGGAAACGACAGTCATGGTCATGGTCAAAGAAGAGGGGCATGTCACATTTCTAACAATTAATCCGGGGTACGAGCAAAGATATACGAGGCATCTAAAGCAAGTCGTAACACATGTATAGCAAACGCACCAATAAAACAAAAAAAAACCCATTTCCCAAACTCCCCGAACAAGGCCGTGTCACTACACCATCGTCCTCGGCTCCTGGATAACGACCGAGCTAGACTTATTCGCATCCACCGACGACGTCCCAGTCCCACCCTCTGATGTCCGATCACCTATGGATCCAAGCTTTCGACTCCACCGTCCCGAAAAGCCCTTCTTTCCTTCACGAAGCAGCCAACCTCGTGCGGAGTAAACCAGGGGACGGAGGGTGGGTAAGCACGCGGCGATCAAACCTAGACTGACTTCGATCATGCTCCACCAGAGCATTGTGGTGACGGTTTCTAGACCGTTAGACATAACCCTCTACGAGGTAAGGTAAGGGAGACTCACGATCGGGATCATATCCAGCCTCGTACCCAACCAGAAAGACGATCAGGTAAATGGCCAATCTCACGACAGAGGCTGACAGCGCCCTAGTGGAAACCGTATCAGCGGTGGATGACAATTAGAATTCCAACAGGGAGCGTTACATCAACCCCACCCCGAATATACAACTCAGGGCAATCTTCCGTCTCACAGACATTTGAAGCATCCAAATCTGCATGTCATCGTCAGCCTAACTAGCATCATGTCACATGATCAACCCATACCTTCGGAAAGGGCAATAACAGTATCGCCAAATCAGTGATCAGGTCCGAAATGACCAGCGCCGATTCAGCGGCAAGGGGGTCTCCACATTTCTCCCTTACTTCCTGGATAGGCGCCCAATGGAGGTAGATCTTTGTCTTGCAGCCGAATAAAAACAGGAGAAAGAATGTCACGGCCCATACCACCGTTACAGCGAGGCAGATGTTGGAGACAATGGCGAATCTGGATTTCGTGTTCGAGACAAAGATCCGGCGGTAGAAGAGGATGATACTTGCCTTGATGAAGCCGTATGCTGCGATCATGAAGAGTTGGAAGTAGAATTCAATCTTGGCTTCGGTTTCGTAGGCGCGGTTGTACTTTGCTAATGCCTTTTTGGGATCGTCGCTTATGGGGTAGGGCGTAGGGTATCCCATTACGTGAACGGAGTAGCCTTGCAGATCTTCGTGAGCGGTTACCATATTGGGTGTGAGGTGCTGGTACTAACCATAGATGAAGCATATGCCCATTCCAGTCACCATAATCTGAGTCATGGGAGACGTGTCAGAGGCATGCCTTATCTGCAACGTAGGATGGGGGGTATACCGCTGCGGGCACGAGCAGCCAGTCATCCAGTCCAAGGCGAACCTTTTGCTTTCCTCGAGCGAGGAAACGAAGCATTACACATGCTAGACAGACGATGGGGAGGACTATACCGGCTGCTAGCACTTCGCCGGCTGAAGCAAGCGCAAATGAGAGGTGCGTCCAATGTGGACTAGATTCCATGGTGGGCCTCTTTGGGTGAGTGGATTGGGTGGACCTTAATGGATCTGCGGGTTTGTGAGTTGTAAAACTTTCCATGAGGATTCATGCTGCCTTCAATGAACCGCTTATATGTTCCCTCCCCTCTCGTGTGGAGGTCAGAAATATTTTCTTTAAGCAAGGATGAGGCTGACATGGTGCATGACTACCGCGTGTATGTTATAATTGGGTTATCGCGTTGACTTTGGTGTCCAGAATGTCCAGTCAGCCTCGTAATTTTAGAGCACCTGCATAACTGGGAACCGAGTGACGAGGCGGGGTAGAGGGGGCCTGACTACGAGAAATGTGGCCTACGTTTTCACCTGTTTTGGTTGTCCTGTAGGCCCTTGCCCTCATCTCTTTCTCATTAGCTTGTTCTCTATGACGGGCGATTACTGATATCCAGACACGCCTGGAAACTAAGGATTGCAGCGGTATACTGGAGCAACCGAAGATGGGACACGCAGAAGAAGAGGAATATGAATCGCTTTCTTCAGAACATGGCACTCAAAATACATGGGAGGCACGAGAAAGAGCGGGCTTTCTGGCTTGGTTGAAACCCCATTTTCTACTTGGACTACTCTTTCTTTCTATATTGTTCAATGTTCTGTTGATTCTTGGCTGGACATCAAGTCGAGATGAATTATCTGCGCCTAAGCAGCCCGTCTGGGTCGGTTCTAGTTACAGACGGGAAGAATTGAAACTAGGATTCACGAAGGAAGACACAATGTGGTGGAATACCAAGTACAGCGGCTCAAATGAGAGAGAAGTCAGTGATCTCTGGCACAACGAGATCCCATGGGAAAGCGGGATCATCGCAATCGACAAACAAGAGGCAAGTTCATTGGGACTGCCCGAGTCGCAGTCGTTCCCGTGGGACGTGACAAAAGGGATCTATATCCTGAATGCACATCATATTCTCCATTGCATTGTAAGTCTTTCAGCATGCTTCATCCGATTCTCACATGTTGAGAACTCTAGCGCAATTTATACATTTCCATTGAGGAATACCGGTACAATCGTCCTCAGAGTGTTACTTATCCTCATATCTTGCACTGTCTAGACAGTATCCGGGTGGAGACCATGTGCGCGGCCGATGATACCCTACGATATGTTCCTTTAAATAATATGTCCGGATTCAAGCCCGGAGATGGACAGAAGCGCATGTGCCGCGACTGGCATCAGATACAGTCCTTTGTCAAGAAGCATGACCCATGCTATCGGTATGTTTTTCCTGGGGATGACAGTGTCTCTAATTTGGAAAGATTCAAATATTGTCCCAATGATTCGCCTTACATACCCAAGATTCGAGAGTACTTTAGGTATAGTGATGATTGGCTACCGTTTCCATAGAAGCTTTTTGCGTATATAGTAAAATGAGAAAAGCATCGTTTAACACCTATACTCCATAACATGATAAGATCATAATGGCATCCGTTATCATCCAAATGTCAAATTAAGCTTTCCCCCGCGTACCCTATTTCATCCTCATCTTGATCCTCCATATCACAGGCAACAATACTTGGGTTCGATGACGGCCATGTCGGGGTTTGCATTAGGCTCGGCCTCGGGGATTGGAATTGGATTGGCCATTGCGGTGGCTGCAACTAAATAGAGGACGTAGTGAGAGAACTGCATGTTTTGGGCTTTTGAGATCTATATCGATGAGTCGAGGTCAGCCTACTGTTCCTTAGTTCGAAGTATCATTGAAAGGAGTAACCGAACCAGAGTGATTTGACTATACGAGGCTTGGAATGCTCTTCGCAGGTTTCTGCTCCAGAGATTTATGCGTATGTCTCCAGCTAGACTATATATGTGCAACCCTCTAATAATTTCGTTATTTTATATGTCATGACTCGTTCCAGCATCAGATGATCATTCCTGCAGCAAGGATGAAGAGCTACCGATGCTATGTGCCTCGTGTTATTAACTTTTAACTTCTTCTATTTACTCTGTTTATTTAATTGCCTTTCTAAAACGCCTCGTTGGTTGCATTTCTATTTTTATTGGATCTGCATTCTGCGACGTTGCAGGACGGACACCACCTAAAATAGGGCAACGTCCCGTCATCCGCTCCGTTTCTTTGTCTGTATTTGGAGCCTTACCTGTATCGAATCCCTGTTGTCTTGTAACACCGACTCGGCAGCCAGTCAGAAGATGATCATTGTGCAGGTGGTGGGGTAAGACACATTCACTACCATACGTTCCCCTCCTTTGCAAATTGCGTGTAACGGGTATCGTTGCCTAATTGCCTCACTTGCCATACATAACAGACCTGCGGCTCCCCCTCCTTATTTCACTTCTTACTTTGAACTCCCAATTCCAACGATTATCCCAGAAAGCATATCCAATACCTCTTGATTTCTCAACACTATGGACTCGGTGGTAGATGTCCTGATTGCCGGCGCCGGTCCAGCCGGTCTCACCGCTGCCCTCACACTGGCCCGCCAACTTCATACAGCCGTCGTATTCGACAACAAAAGCTATCGCAATGCGAATATCTCCCACATGCACATGATCCCAACATGGGACCACAGAGATCCTGCTCAATTCCGCGCTGAAGCTCGCGACGAAGTTCTCCATCACTATGACACGATTAAGATCGAAGACGTGGACCTCAAAACAGCGGAGAAGACTAGTGATGGACTCTTCCAACTTGTTGATGCCAATGACAAGGTGTGGAAAGGAAGAAAATTGATTATTACTACTGGTTCAGAAAATGTCTTCCCTGATATTCCGGGATACGCAGAAGCGTGGGGTCAGAGAATGTATACTCATCATCAACCCATTATTCATTGGAAGATCGGCGATCCTAGCTAACACAGTCCAGTTTCCACTGCCTCTTCTGCAAAGGATATGAAGACCGCTCTACGGATAGAGCTGGCGTGCTCGCCATTCAATCTGCCGGGAATGTCCCGATGGCAATGCATCAGACGGAATCAGCCGCTCAGCTCGCCCGAAAAGTGACCATCTACACCAACGGAGCGGAGGAACTTGGTGCTCAGATTTTCTCAACCCTAACAGACAAGGACAAGACCCGCTTCACAGTTAACAATACCCCGATCAAGAAGCTCACCCATACCGGCTCCTCTATTCACCTAGAGCTCGCGGACGGCATGACTAAGGAAGAAACCTTCCTGGTCCATAGCCCTAACACTACTGTCAAGGGCCCGCTTGCCAGTCAGCTTGGTCTGGAGCTTACGCCCATGGGCGACATCAATGCCGCACCACCGATGCATCAGACCAGCGTGCGTGGTGTCTTTGCGGCGGGTGACTGCATCACTCCGTATAAGGTTATCGCGGGCGCGATTTCGAGCGGTTGTAATGCAGCGGTGGCTGCTTCGGCGCAGTTGTTGGCGGAGAAGCATGGTCATCAGCCGCTGTTTTAGTTGCCTTGCAATGTTGCAATGAGTCTTGAGCGATGGTACTCGTTGCGACCGTGTTCCTTACGGTGAGGCTCTTTATCAATCACGCGCTTTACTTCATTTAGGTGTTAGAATAACCTTGCATTTAATGCTTGTCTCTCATCGTCATCGGGATGCTAGTGTATGTTCGTCGCGGGCGAAGAACAACCTGGTGGATGGTTGACAATTGACCGAATAGTCTGCGATCAGAAAATCGTGAAACAAAGATCTTAGTTCTTGCATCAAGTGATATTTCTGTACCGAAGGAGGAATGTGTTGAAGATGAAGTTGAAAAATAGTACAGTTGCAGTAATAGTAGACAGCACAAGTCTTGGTAACTGGCATATGGTAAAAGTAGTACCAAGTAGTTGTGTTGTATGTTTGGTCGCGGATGTGGAATGGAAATATATAAATCAGACTCCCCTAAATGACTCCCCACACCGGTGAAACAAAAACCTCAAGTAAAGCAAATAATTACTTTTTCTATGTATATTCATGAAGTATATGAACAAAATCACACATGTCATTGTTATAATTGTCTTTTTTGAAATTTTGGTAGTACCCTGAAAGAATTGCTGCTGTTCATCCAGTGCAAGCAGAGCCTTCTAAGTTTCGTTCCTGATTTTGGCAGAAAAGTACTATTGGACTATATATGCATTAAGCTAACCTCCTTGACAACAAGGCCGGCTGGCCCAATGGCAAGGCGCTTGACTACGAATCAAGAGATTGCAGGTTCGACCCCTGCGTCGGTCAATCTTTTTGGTTTCGATTTTTTCTCCCTCGCCAGCAAAAGCGGCGTCGGGATGGATCCACTCCACAAACCAACCCTAAGTAAAGATGAGTGGAGTTCACCCGCTGACCCTTCTCCTCTTATTTTGCTTTTTCTTGTTTATCATTCCCATGAGAATTCCATGGGGTCATATTTATTTCTCAATATTGCAAATTGGGTTTACACTGCGAAATAAGACCGAGCTAACTCTTTCTAGCCTGATAGAACATGTCATCTGAGCTGTGCAGAGAACAGCCACAGACCGATCGCGCAGGAGACTTCAGAGCAAGACCCTGTGTAATTGTATATTTAAGGATCATTGGAACAGGACAAGCATTGGTATTCGCGCGGTTTGTTTTAATCGAGAGGACAGAGAGGTTGCGCATTGTAGCTGGTAAGGCAGCATTGCTATCAATATACGGCTTAATGCATAGGATATTTTGCGTCCTAACTATCACTGGCTTTGTTCTAATGTGTTGGGTGAGGTTCCATGGCCGACAGGAGCTGAGGCCCAAGACTGGGGCCATCTTGGGCCGCATGGATTATACCCCACAGTCCTCGGACTTGCTGTCGTAGACAAATCGATAGTAGAGGTACGTTGCGCCAATGAAAGAGGTTCACAATAGATATAAAACGCCGTTGGCCGTTTTCTTCGTTTGAAGGCAGGAGATACGTTTGACGGAGAGTCGCGTGGCGTAGAATGCTCTGGACTCTAATCCATGAATAAAAATCCAGCCACTGCCAGGAAAGAATAAGAAGAGCAAAGTGAGGCGTAAATTGCGACGTCGGAAAACTCAAAAACCAATAATGAAACGATCTAGCAATTCAATTGGCTTGTTTGGATCGATGGCTGAGTTGATCACTTATCAACGCTGAGCAAACACATCCGACGCGGCAAATTATAGGTGCTAGGGCAGCCCCCTGTCAAAAAGTGGCGAACGACCGCTCTATTCTCGCTACGACTATGCAGGGGATAATTTGGCCCGTCTTGAGACGTCATACAAACAACGTGGACACCATTATTGGCTTTGACGTAGTTCTGCACCTGGGTTGATACCGGCATGTTGGAGGAGGATGGCACATGGACATAGTTGGGTGACGCTTATTATCCTGGTAGTCGCTATTGTATATCCTCATCGATTATTGATTGATTAGAATACATGGATATGCAAGGTCTCAATAGTCTAGTAATTGCAGAAATAATATATGGACACGGGGAAGCAATTCGAATATTATCCGAGCCTGTGCGAGCAAGGTGGGGTTGGAATATCATGAGAGGAACCAGCGCCAGTAAATAGCCTAATGCCGAATAGAGTTGGTTCAGCAGTGTGTAGAGATCCAGCGGACAATCAAACCATGTTAACAACGGACGAAGCATATGACAAGATCGTCTTACCAAACTCTTCAGGTCTCCTTAAGCTGGTGAAAGTGACAGAGATCGAGCGGCTAGACTTCTGCGCAATGGCCGAGAAGGTGTTATAGAGATAATCTTTGACATCGTCAACCGACTGGGGATCTCCACCAAATGTCCCCCAGTTTTCAATTTCGGTACTGTCGAACGGCATGGTCTTCAGCTTGCGTTCTAACTTATCCATTTTATGGATAAACAGAACTATCTCAACATGGTTGAGTCTTTCAGTAGAGCATACGCTGTTGAACAACGTCAACTCTTCCGCCAGACGATTTGCATTATGTTCTTCCGTTAAGCACTGGTCGTAAGATCCTGCGTCTACGAAATATAGGACCTTTGTTGCTCCGTCAAATATGCGGTCCCATTTCTTTCTTTCCCCACGACTCCCGGAGGCATCACAGAAAATTACCTCCGACGGCCCGTTAGTATACCGCGCCATGGTTATTCCTGTCGATTTCGTGTAACACCACATTGAATCCTCTAAGGTGGGTATATAATTTGGTTCCGTGATGCGATCAAGAGAGTTTAGGAGGCTGCTTGGTCAGTTGGCTTAGGACTTTTGTGATAGAGATCGAGGGACCGAAGCACGTACTACTCAGCTCCATCATCTATACACTCAAGTTTCACTTCATCCAGGAAACCACATTTCTGTACATACCCCCATATGTCTGTCATATCCGTGCATATCTCGGCCATTCTGCCCTGTCCTTGCTTGACAGGTAACACATACAATGACTCTAGTAACTGAGCGACAGAATCAGAGGTCTCGCGCATAACTGCGTATTCTTCATCAACACTATCTCTAGTATCGTAACGTCCTTCTCCTACTTCTAGGAGCTGTCGCAAATGATTGCTGAGTGACTCGAGGACAGTGACTTTCGACTGAAATAGTTGAGAAATGTCTGACGGACCCCCAACAAGGAGGTTTAACACATTCAACGCCGTCGACTTGCCGCTTTTCGAGGAGCCGAGAAGGAGGACCCTTTGCGAGGTTGGTACCACGGGTGTGTTTCTCAGGGGACTGGTCGCCTCAGAAGGATATGGTGATGTTTCTCCGCCCCATAAGTCCCACAGAGCTATTGAGGAGAGCCACTGGCTACTTCTCTTTGCTTGTCTCACACTGAGAAGACTTGTAGCCCGGCTGCGCTGCCTGGTAGGAAACATGGCCGAGACTAAGCTGGGGGCAGTGCGAGGTCGGCTTAATCCCTCTCTCAGACTCCATGCTCGCCCTGCATTGATACTGTGGGTGGGGTGTTTATGACCTGATCTGTATTCCGTGGGTTTCCAGACGCTGCTGGCTTCTTCATTGCTCATTATTGAAAACGCTCTCTCTGTAGCATTGTCGTCAGAGATTATACTAGCCTCCCCAGGCGATGGCTTCACTGTGGTCCCTCTGAGGGCGTGAACCATGGTGGATCTGGCTGCTGAGCAATAAACCCTCGAGCTGAAGAGATCCGTGTCAAAGGCGAATCGTGTTTCTATCAAGCTCAGGTCTTCTGGAACGGTGCTTTTCTTGGTCATCTCCGAATCTGAGTCCCTTAGCCAGAGTAAAGAGGAGGTATCATCTTTAATGCGGTTGAACACGACCCGACTCTCGGATCTTTGCAGAAAAAGGCTTTGTTCGATAATAGATTTACTAAATGGGGATTAGTGACATAAAATCAATGTTCTGCGGTCGCAACGTACCACTGAAGCGCGGTTAGAAGAAGATTCAACGCATTAACTTGATTGTTCAGCAGGGATTGAAAATCGGTAGTTTCTTTCTCGTGCCACAAAATTCCGGTTTTATCCCGCATCGTGAGATGATCTTGCTGCATCCGAGACAGGCGCTGGTCCAGAAGCGACATGATTGCCTCGCAGCAGCTTAGTGAAGTTGTGATGTCGAGGGAAATTTGTGAATCTTCTCCAATAGGGTTACCTGGGCCGAGAAGGTCGAGCACTTGTTTGATCTGGCCAAGGGCAGCATTGAGAGTTGATAGCTGCCCAATAAGGATTTTTGCTCTGAGACCGATACTCGTCTAGCGGCCTTGCAAGTCAGTTAAGGTCTTGATGCTTCGGGTCGCCAGGTCGATGATCCCCAATATCGACCCGACTGCACCGACCACCGATAAGGGGTCCATTTCCGTAAATCAGATAGCGTGCACTGGTACAACCATGTACTACCCCGATACGTATCCAGAGTTCATCTTCGAGGCGGCATTGCGGGGTAGTTAATCCTGGTTGTGAGTGGGGGATGATCAGCCGTGCCAGCTGGCAAACACAAACGAGGCTGAGATGCGCACAGCCTCCCTCGGATTGCCTCGTCACAAAAAGCAAAGAAAGGCCCGGTAGCTGGACATCATAACACTCATACTCCTATATCTTATTGTAAACAGATCCTTGACCATATTACAACCCTCTTGAAAAGACTTCCCAGTAATGACTAGAGTTAATGTTGGCCAGGGATGGGCTGGTTTTTAAGGTTAAGGGGCGGCTAGGGCTTATCTCGAGAGAGACTACGGATGAGACTACAAACTGGTAGATCGACAAGATGTGCCTTCAGAAGAAGATCTCCATCTGGATCACAGTCAGGATGAATAGGCGGAGTTGGAACGATGCGATGAGAGCTCGCACAACTAACTGAAAAGGAAGGAAAGGTCAATAGAAAGAGAAGAGTAAGGACCAAGGAAGTAACAGAAAGCGGAAGAGAAGAAAAAAAGAAGAGAGAGACAATTTTAAGATCCACTCCGGATTTCCATCACGTTAAGAGGGGCAAAACCAGACGCAGTCCCCCAGGCAGAGCGAATACTTTCATTCGGACCCCGAAGTTTGAATGAAGAGTTGCAAAACCAGCTTTATCACTCATGTGGTCCGTCTTCTCATTGGAGGTCCATAGACAAGCTCTTCTCCATCAGGCGCCGGACGGCAAAGTGCGTTGCCTTTGGATACATTAAAGGTAAACGGTGGCGAAGCAACAAGCTTTACTAAGGATGGGTATATACAAACCATCACTTCAGCGCCACTGCCTTGATTAAGAGATATTGCCGCCTGCTGAGGCTCGTGAGGCAACATAGTCTCAGGATCATAGCGACCCTTTAATCGTACAAAGTAATAAATACTTTGCTGTTCCTGCAAAAAGCTTGCTAAACTGATACCACTGTCAACGAGGCCATAGAGAACACTTCGCATTTCAGAGGAACTATCGCGGGTCACAAAAAGCTGACACAGTTCACGCAAGATTCGTTGTTTCGTAAGATCCCTACCATGAGGGGCAGACTTGAAACGCGCTATGTGCAGAGCTGTTTTGAGTCGCCATTCCTCTGCATCCTTTAACCGAGCCATGGAATCTAATTCTCAGAGATATGGTTATATTTCGCACATAAACTGAGGTAAGCCTGTCATACCTTGATCTGATGTCTGATCCATTTTGATGTCGGAGAGTAACCATTGAAATATGCTTTTGAATGCCACATTCTCATCTGGCGAAATGCTGGCTGAGATATTCCGTGGTGAAAAGGCCCATCGCTCGAAGGAAAGAAACACGATCATGGCGACACTCGATCGATACAGCGCTTTGCTATACGATGAGGATCTTATGAGACTCAATAGCATAGTCAACTGAAGTGCACTACTTTCGTCCTGATGGACGTTGTGTTCCAATTTTCTCATGGCGCTGATTGCGTCGCAAAGGATCCCAGAATCATATCCTAGTATATCGCACATTCGCCAAGCGGTCTGCTGCACACTGTATATGAATCGTTGGTATTCCCTATCAATCACCGTGTCCGGGTACTGGTGATCAGCGTAAGGGTCCGTCTGGAGGCGGAAAAGCAAGATCTCCTGTCGCCGAATCTTAGTGTGAGCCTCGCGAAGCTTACGTCGGAGCATTATCAATTCATCTTCGTCCCCTTCGTGCTGTCCGTGGATAAGGCGCCTAGCAGAGGGAACTTCATTAACAGCAAAACTTCCTCTTCTTCGACGAATGGTATTTCTCGGACTGAATGACCGCGAGTCACTGTGTTCGCTGCTTGAAGAAATGCCGTCCCCGCTTAGATGCGAACTTTGGCTCGGAGGGAATGTAATTGCCCGTGCTACCATACTTCCGCTGTTGTCCATTGTAGAGCGCCTACGATGATGTTTGCTTGTGTTCTCCTCCTTAGTATGGGAGCGTTGAGGATGGACCCCAAAGAAAGACAGCGCTGAGTTCATTTGGGAAACGGGCGCTCCGGGGATGTGCGATAGACACACATCCCGACGGTACAAGCAAAGGGTGGTCGGCAGGTTAACATATCTGAATGCGATCAGATGAACAGTGTTCAGGGGATGGTGACACAAAACCTTACAAATAACGCATTATGTAGGTGAACGTAGTCGACTGGTCATCTTAGTCGTCCCAGATGTCCGGAAGCAATTTAGGCCACTGCAGGCGTTTGGAAGGCGCTTCATAGCGCCCTAAACCCTGCAGCCATAAGGTTACACTGTCTGCTGGCAGGTTTAGATGACATCAGTATATCAAATCAATGAACGTTCAAGCCCGCACCGATAATATGTTTACGCTGGGAAAACCTGCGTCAACGTACGGAAAGAATTCGCAGGGGCATTCGATGCTCCCGAACGGCTTCCTGTGCTTGTTGAGTTGGCAGCTGCCGATAACTGGGCTACACGTAACTCATATTCCCCTATTAAGAGAGACAATGCAGGGATATCCTGGATTTGGCTGCATATGTAGCGTTGCTGTCTCAAGAAGCCGGCCACTCAGCGCGTTTCCTGGTAGTGGTCAGCTGAGCCCATTTCCACGATTCGGAATTACTTCGTGTTGTAAGACAGGATGAGCCGATTGGCTTTAAGCTGGATTGCTTTCGGACTTGTCTTTGCTATGGCGTGTTCCATCCTCTACTATTTGTCAATATAAATAGGTAGGCAAGGTTTGTATCCGCGACACGAAGTCTGTGTTACGATGGACATGGAAATGCTCGGAGACCAACAACATAACAACCTAACAAGTGTAACGAATCTACCATGCAGGATAATGTACAACGGAACGAGGATTGCAAAGAAGATGCATCCTAGAGTCAACGCGAGGCTTCTCGAAACCAGCTGCGGGGCTGACGACTGCGGAGCCTCATGTAGAACACATGCCTTTTTAAGCCAGCTAAACTATCGTAAGATGCTTGTCCGTTTATGATGCTACAATATCCAAATGTAGCGACAATTCACTCCTATCTTTTACACTGACTCAGTTCTGGTGAAGCCCGAAACTTTGTGCCACCAGGCGCGGCAGATAGAGATGGCGGGAGTCAATGACACTCTTATCGTGAGTATACTCAAAATGAATGTATCAAAGTGAGAGATACCGGCTTATTTCGTCGATATTACTTAGATTGCGATAGACTTTGGCACCACGTACTCGGGAATTGGGTACATACATGCGGCTGAAGATCGTTTGCCCGGTATACAGGTCAGTATAAGAAGGCGGACGAAGGTATCTTGCTAATGTTGACATTAGAATCTTGTAACTCACTGGCCGCCAAGAGTTGGGACAAGCGAAAAGACACCAACGTCAGTACCCGAAGGAATCCAGTAGGAATACAGACTATATCTAAGTACTTCCCTTTAGCGAGATAGTTTACGACGACAACCAGAACACAATACTATGGGGATTTCAGGCCCAAGGAGAGATTAGGGCCATAAAATATTTCAAACTGTAAGTGGAAAGCTTGATGACTTCCTCAAAAGAACATACTGATGTAGAGGTTACTATAAAGGGAGCTGGATCCGGATGCCAGATCCAAGCTTGAGGCACTCCGATCCGCTACAGAATCTACTCGCTCTTTCGGGAGGACCCATAGAACTACTACGGGTGCAGTCGTCGGAGAATATGAAGTAAACCGCGACGCTAAGGCTCTTTGTACGGATTACCTCAAGGCTATTTACAGAGCCAGTCTAGAGCACATGAGACACCGGATTCCGGGTGAGTCTGCCATAAATAGCCGTTTTGGGCCAACTGACTCCGTTGCCAGATTTCGCTAGGAGAGCCCCCAAAAGATTCATTTTGACTGTCCCGGCGATTTGGACCGACCAAGCAAAGAATGCCACAAAGCAGTGCGCCAGGAGAGCTTTGGGCCAACACGCCAATATTGAACTAATTGCAGAACCACAGGCTGCGGCGGTGTATACCCTTAAACAAGGGCACATGGTAGGCTCAGTACGACCGGGAGATCACTACATCATCTGCGACGCCGGTGGAGGGACAGTGGACTTAATCACCTATTGCGTCAAGAGAATAGACCCTTTGGAGTTGGTCGAAAGCATCCCTGGGACTGGCGAAGCGTGCGGGTCAATCTTCCTGAACCGCGCATTTGAAGCCTTTTTAGAGGATAGGCTGGGGAGATACTACAGCGGCCGTAGAACTGAATCGCTAGAGAAATGGCTGCAACGTGTAAGGTTCAAGCCATCAGTATACTCGGCAGAGCACTAACAAAGTCAATAGACGCGCCAAAGCTTTGAACTTGATGTATGCTTGAATTCAACCCATGTTCTGACCATTACTGAAGACAATAGATAAAACAACAGTTTACTGGAGATCGGAACGCTAGGTGGGACATTTGGCGTATTGCTTTCCAACCTAGGACCCCGCTGCGCAGACCGGCTGACTGACTCTTAACAGTTCCACCCGAGTTGTACGGCGCTCAAATACATGGCACAGAAGAAAACTGTCTGATCATCACCGGACGAGACGTCATTGAGATGTTTAAGCCTACTATTACTAGGGTACTCAGTCTGATTCGCGAGCAACTCACAACCCTTCTCGGTCGGAGGAGTCAACGTCCTCGATTAGCGGGAATTCTGTTAGTCGGTGGATTTGGCCAAAATCGTTACATATACAAGAAAGTGAGGGACGAATTTCAGCAGCTAACTCAAGTAACGCAGCCTCCTGACGCGTAAGTACATATCTAGATATACATCACCGGCGTTACGTTTACTGATAGTACCTTAGGTGGGCATCGGTGGCCCTAGGGGCTCTTTGCTGGGGAATGAGCAATAAGACCGTTACGGCGAGAAAGCTAACGCGGTGTTACGGTCAAGAGGTCCATCTGAAATACAATCCCGATTGTGGATACCCAGTGTAAGTCATCCCATCGGCGAGCTTATCTGGGCATGGGGAAGCAGAACGTTGATTCCTTAGCGTACCCCATCCCGTCACTGGTGAACGATCTCACAAGGCCATGCAATGGTTCGTCGAGGCAGTATGTTTCTCATAATTTACAATTGTCTTCCTAGCTCCGTCGAAGACAGACTAATTTCACCTGAAACAGGGCGACGAAGTGTCTGTTGACCATCCTCTGGAATTCCTTTTGGTGGCTTACTGTGATCCATCGGGAGAAGCAAAACTGCCAATAGACCTGTGGGCGTGGAGCCCTTCCCGCGAAGGGGAGAGACCACCCAAAGTGTGCACTCGAGGTATGGCTTATACCTCATATTCTGACGAGAACGACTGATTGAGTTGATTAGAATGCTACAAGGTGGGAGACATGATCATTGATCTACAAGAGCCACGGAGAAATGCCCCTCCACCACGTCGCAGGTTAGATGGGCAGGGATATTACCAAGTGTTAGATTTCACGATGCAACTGGTTTTTGCAAATGAGATTGTTTTCCGAGCAGTATTTCATGGTGAGTCTACCTGGCCGGACTATGGGCTTACCGAAGGCAGAATCCTGACGTAAAATCTAGGCACCTCGCAGTATGCGCGCGTTGATTACACAGATTAAGCATGGCAGGCTCGTGTTCTGTATGGCTTTTCGTTTCGATCGCTATGATTATCTCTGATACATACGTTATGTGACTGATTACGCTGCCTGAAAGACTGGCCACTTCATCGAAGTTCAATAGGATCATAAATATTCTAAACTATTAATATGATGCTACTATGTATGTAGGTTTCATACCTACACCTACTCCTCTCTTAGCCCCACTACTGGCACATTGGGCTCTGTAGATCTAACACCAACAACAGGTTGGGGACGCCGCGGAAATTGAGGGCCTGGAGAAGGCGCAGACAGTGACACAGAAGGGCGCCTGGAACGACTTCTCCCCCGCTCCACCTGTTGCGCCAGTCTCGGTACCACGAAATTCATCCAACAGACGCAGCATATCAGCAGAATGGCGCCTGCTATGCCAAGCCCTATTCCCAGTGACTCTGCTGCATTCAGACTACTGACGAGCATTAGCATCTCATTCAAATCTGTTATCAGCAGGGGGTGGAAATGAAGCTTACCTGGAGCGACGTTGTAGGGCGGCGGATCTCGGAAAGTTGTTGTGTTGGCTAGATAGTTGAATGAGCGACAATGGCGACATTGAACGTTATTGCCCATAGGGATTCTGGGCTAGAGCTATTGTCTTAGCCAAACAACGCATGTGCAGTCGGTGTCATGAATCAAGAGGTTCCCCCACCTATTCTTTCAGCGGGGTGGTTTATCCACTCTATGGGACAGCGTGGACGCTGACGTGATATATACCAGGTCTCTAGGCCTGATGATTAGAGGACGCCCTGCCACCATTTAAATTGCGAAGTACGACTATCTGGCTTCTGTGGTCATCCTACTGTTACGGCTGACACCTCGTAGCAGCTCCACCATGGGAACTCTAGGCGTATGTAAGATAGGAGAATTGCTTGCATCTAATGAACTACACCTTCAATAATAATGCCCCACTGATCTTATTATCATGGTCTCTGGCTCTCTGTAATGACCGTGAGTCTCCAGTATTTGAAAAATGAAGAAACTTTCATTAGATCCTCATTCTATTCCAAGCCTCAGTTTTTGTTTTCTTTTGATTAGGACCAGTCCAGATGCACACTTATGTGATTCCAGTAAGTTTGATATGCTGGCCAGCCACAACCACCACTACAGCTTACCGGTACAGGGACCTACCTGGTACGACAGCAATCAAATGATAAGAGTAGTGTCACGCATAATCATCTTTCTCGGCTTTCCTGGATTCCTACCCTGGCGAATAAGTTTAACTGTGTGGATCGATCTTTCGCAGTGACCCTTTTGCTTATTCTCGTGTATGCAGCCCAATTTGCGATAGCTGAGTTCACCAAATACCACTAATTGGCAGATATCCCTAGGAATTATTCCATTACCCATGGTTATCTTCCAATGACGCAAAAAATGTTTGCTGTCTTACTAGAACCTGGACGAAAACGGAAATCAGAACGCGGAACTACCGTTCCATTAGTACTATTTACTCCATTAACCACAATCAACCCCAAAGGCATTGATGTGTGTACTAATTGGTCAGCAGATTTAGTTAATGGACAGGGATAATACAAAATTTGTCATTATCTGTAAATGGGTAGGAGTGAGAATGCTACTCCGTACTATCTTATCTCCCTTCTTCTCCACATCTTTTTTGCTTGTTTGAATTTCCAGCGGGGTTTTTTTTTTTTTTTTTTTTTTTTTTTTTTTTTTTTCTTGTTATTAATGCCTGCGTTACTTTTATTTAGTTAAAATTTTTTTTTTCTTGCATTCCCCTCCGCTCAGTCCTAGTATAGGACACGCGGTGATTCATCTTCAGCCACATTCTGTTTATAAACCATCGCTTTGCATTGACTGCATCCAGGTTTATGCGAGCTGAGCGTCGGTGGTTCCAAACGTAGCCCACTCCTTGCCTGACCTGGCACATCATTCACACTTTGAAATTATATCACATATTTGCAAATATGTGCATTTGTATGTAAGCTTTGATTATACTACTGAATGAAAGCTTGTTAAACATAAGCTATATGTGGAGTACAGCCATGCCTAAAACGGCAAGGCTTTGCGTGTAGTGTTAAAGAATACGGTATCTTGGGCCACGCGTTTCTTTCAATGACTCGAGTTTGCAAGGCATTACTCAAAATGGGAAAAATAGCGTTAATAATTGTACGTCGGCCAATTGGATATAGACTTCAGTAGCTTAAATAAGCCCTCGGCGGCAGGGCACTTTACTAGTTTTTATATTAGACTTTAATCTTGACATTTTACATAGATAATAGCAAAGATCTTTACTAAAGTATTACTTTCAGATCTTTTATCTAGTACAGGAACACCAACCTGTGGTGGGAGATATCACTACCCGAAAGGATTATTATTCTTGTTTATGGATCCTGTAAGCTAGATATATTATTTACTATTCAGCGTATGAGTATATTATAGATAGCTTTACCAATTTCCATGATGGCGAGCTGGTTAGGTTACTTAACTGTGCTCTTTCTCGAATTAATGAATAATAGAGAGCAGACAATACAGCGTGTTATACGGGATGAATATAATGTGGTATTCAACGTGGAATAACTTAGAATGTGAGTCAGGGTTCGTGCAGCCCAAACAATCTGACTTGCCCCTGCGACTATGGTTCCGCTGTTATCTGTTGTAGAGCCTCTCCGATGATGCCTGCCCTACTCGTATCCTTTACACTGACTTAGTTCTGCTGAAGTCCGAAACTCTGGGCCACCAGGTGCGGCAGGTAGAACCACCCGGCAAAATCGCGGGTTCGGGCCTCGGAAGTAGGATCTAGCTGATCTGCAACCACTAACTAGTTTGTGCCCGGCTCCATACTGCCCCATACTTGACTCTACATACCCCGGACTCCGCAAAGTCCGCCTTTCCCCCCCCCCGGACATGGGTGTAAAGACACTGACCAATGAATACCCACAACCGGGGTCCTGCGTTATATACCGAGTAAGAGCCTCAGCAGGTGAGGTTTCTCGTAATCCGGCAATCAGTTGAATTCATAAAATTATTCCTCTTCATAGATTAGGGTATATGCAGACTTTGAGAGCACGTAGCATCTTATAGGCAATCTCGGGGTATCTATCAGCGATTGTGGAGCTGGCACTGCACTCTCTTCCTCAGATTAACACTTAGCTTAAACGTGAGGAGGGCTTGTCTATAGATCCTCGCATCATATCGCGGATTGCGTTGCTGATTTTCCCCACAGTGAGTAGCTACTTCCCACCTTTCTTCATTCAGATCGGCATTAAATTGCGATTAGATGCAATCATAATCCTGGGGCTTTGCATTTTGCTTGGCACCCTCGCGGAGGCCTTGCCACGCACAGATCCCCAGGAGGATATTGGCACTTTTACAAATCCGGGAGTTGCTAGAAGACCAAGATATAGATACTGGTAGGTGGATGCTGTCCTTTTCTTCGCAAAGTGTTGGTGCGGAAGATTCATTGTCAACAATCAGGCTCCCAGATGCTAGTATTGATCCTGAATTGCTCGCCGACGATATCGTACAATTAGCTGCACGAGGAGCCGGTGAGATTGAATTTTTGAATTACTCAACTACGGCGGCTCTGCTGTAAGCTCTATGGCTCCCAGCCCTTTTAATCCTCTTACTGATATCCCGCTTCAGCCGGAAGGCGTCGATTGGAATATATATGGGTACGGTACGCTGGCATATCGCAAGGCCCTTAAGGCCGCCTTACAAGCACACAAAGACCATGGCCTACTCATGGACTTCTCAGTGGGTCTACAGTCGGGTCAAGGGGTCCTGCTGAACCAGATAATCCTGGCCTTGCCTGGGAACTAGTGAGTTACTGATTCTGTCGTGTATTGTAATTAAGAAAAAGCTAATATCTGGAACTGGTTTCCTTCAATACGATTGCTGAAAATGAAACTTACAGTGGCGAGGTTCCTGGTTGGGGTAAAGGTGATCTCGTGTCTGCTGTCACGTTTGCCGTTCTCAACACGACCACTGTCACGCAACCGCCACCGCAACCGCAAACGCCTTTGCCCTTGAGCCCAAACGATGTTTCCGAGTCCCTCTTTTCTTTGGAATCCTTGACGGAGTTAACAGATTCCATTAGCTAGGATGGCAAAATGACAGTCAATGTTTCTTCCGTGAAGGAAGCAACTTCGTACATGCTTTATGCTTCATATGCGCGACGGTCTTACGCACGAGCTTGCACCGCATCGAGTGAAAATCATCAGAATATTCTCCAGAACGGCTCATTCGCAGTCGACCACTTCTCTGTTATGGGCGCCAAAGTTACTACTAGCTTCCTTAAGGAGTATATCCTTATTGATCGTATCCAAAGAGCTCATGGAGGAGACTGGAAACTTTGTTTGGGAGGACAGCGTTGAGATTCCGTCTTATACATATTGAACACCATCCTTACCAGAGATCTTCAAAAAACAGCATGGTGTAGGCATGCTGATGTGACAAGTGCCCCAAGATACAATCATCTGACTATACCGTTTCCCAGTACACCATGACACCTTACCTGATGTTGCTATTAGACAATGAGGGCTATCAAGCTGGTAACGAAGGCCCCATCCATTTTATCTCTGATGGCGATGATCAAGGTGCTGGATTTGTGGCAGATTATCGATCCACGATGACAGGTCTTCTCATGGAGTACTTGGAGTACCTGAACAAATGGACGCATGACACCCTAGGTCTAAAGCTCTCCCAGCAGGTTGGATATAACCTTCCGGTCGACATGCTGGAAGCTATCCCCTCTGTCGATATTCCCGAAATCGAAACATTGTCGTTCTCGAATCTGATTGATGGTTTCCGGCAATTTAGTGGACCTGCTAATCTTGCCGGAAAGAATGTCATCTCTATCGAGTTAGGGGCTGATTTTGGACAGGCATACTACCAGACATGGACAGAGCTTCTTCAGGAAGCTCAGCATGCCTTCGTGGCGGGGGTCAATCAACTTGCTATCCATGATGCGACATACTCGCACACATATGACAACACCACATGGCCTGGTTTCACTTCGTTTAACTACTCATTTGCCGAACAGCACTCACGCCACCAGCCAGGTTGGGATGTGGGATATAAACAGGCAATGGACTATTTAGCACGCTGCCAGTTCATTCTGCAAGAGGGTATTGCTAAGGTGGATTTGGTTTTCTGGGACAAGCAGATAGCCCAAGACGCGTACCCCGGTATCTTGTACGAGCCAACAGACCTGCAAGATGCAGGGTATACTTACGAGTATCTCTCTACCGAGAACTTTAATTTACCCATGGCTTAAGTCGAAAATGATGTTCTCGCACCACAACAGCAAGCTTTCAAAGCCATGATTTTGCGAGGCAACGACACTTTGACTGTTGCCGGACTTAAAGCCCTCGTTAAATATGCAAAATCAGGTCTTCCGATAATTTTATCAGGTGGACTATCGTCAACATGGGCTTCAAATGATGAACAGGATATCTTACAGTCTGAAAAAGCATTAAAAAGCATCTTGGATCTGGATAACGTGCATCAAGTTCCATATGGAGGACTTGTTGATATTATCAAAAAAATTGGCATTGTCCCAAGGCCCACAACTGATTGCAATGGCACGTGGTATACTCGATGAAAAAAGACAACAGATAGCGATGGCTATGTCTATGTCTACAATGATGGAGATTTCAGCACTGGCAGCATCTCTTTTCAGGCCACTGGATCTCCCTTTGCTCTTGATGCTTGGACAGGCGAGGAAACCCCGATTACCGAATACTCCGTGAGCCAGGGAAGGACAAACATCTCTTTCTCTCTGAAAAGCACCGAAACACGCATTGTTAAGTTTTCAGCATCGAGAAAGAGCGCTAACAATGAATCACACGTCATCTGGAGCTCCGACTCTGTGTTGGGTTACTATGTTGACTCCGGCAAGGTGTGGGCCAAGGCTGCGGCCAGTGACTCGGCCACGAGTGTCAAGTTATCGTCTGGAAAGACAGTAACTCTTGACCAACAAGGGCAGTCGCAGATCAGTCTTGGTAACTGGTCCGTTGTCCTCGAGCAGTGGTTGCCCCCAGACAATCTCTACGACGTGGAGACAGTGGCAAACAAGAAGAACGTATCTTTGTCAGTTTCTGGCTTTAGTCTTTCCTCGTGGAAGGATCTCGGATATCAAAATTCGTCCGGCGTTGCGTAATACACCAGTAGCTTCTTCTGGCCAAAGGAAGAAACGGGAGCTACTGGTGCTTATCTTGTCATTCCACCAGTTTCCCACGGGATTAGAATCAGCATCAACGGGAACGAAGTACCTGTTATCGACATAACCAACCCCACCACCGATGTGTCGACATACCTTGTTCAGGGAGATAACACGGTCGTGATTACAGTTTCATCGACTCTTCATAACGGTCTTATGCCGATCTGGGATCAGCTCCTAACGGGAGGGGCGGCACCATCGTTGAATTACTCCGCACTGGAGGATATGGTCTTTCAACCGCAAGAATATGGCATCTTGGGTGAGGTTCGGGTCGTTCCTTATCAGCTGATGAGGATTATTTAACACACGAGCAAGCTAGAACTGTATGGGCTAGTATGTATTCATAATGAACTAGATCAAGAGGAACCAATTGAGGATAAGAACATTGATCGATCGAAGAGAATATCACGCGATTGAGGGCAGGTTGAAATATGAGAAGGTATTTTCAATACTAAATAGACGTATGCTGGCTAACATGGTGTGGTGCAATCGCCGTCCTTATGTACGCAGGCTAGACGACTAGGGGCTGGGCAGGGAAATGCCAATAATTCCAAGTTTACGTGTGTTTTGCTTCGCTTCGCGGTGCTTTACAAACGTGGTTCGGGCTAGGCTCAGTTGAGTCGGATACTGGACAGTATCGGGGAATATGTTAACTAAGTAGACATAACGGGTTCAAGAGGCTGTCACAATCCCTCTACAGCATCAAGTTAGCGATGTTTAAATTCGAATTTTTAAACGTACCATGGTGCAGAGACTCTATCTCGCTTTATCTTTACAAGACCTGGTTTTCTCTGCATGGTGTTTGAGCGATCAAGGTATAAGTCCGTCGCCATGAGTCAGGAGCTTTAGATACTCAACAGTTTGAGCAGATTCAAAGCAAGGTATAGGCCCAGGCATGATTTGTAATAACTACCAATAGACTACCGCATTGGGTAGGATGTTAAATCAAGACTGTGACATTCGACCCGAATGTACCTTGAGGAGTATGTGATAATACACTTCAGGGGGGCATCAGACAAGTCGGCCGTCCGTATTTCTGAGTTTGAACGGGAAATAGACAAGTGTCTTGTTGCTTTCATCATTCTGTAATAAAAGGAGCATTCATTGAATGCCGCCCAAGCACACCGCTACCCTCCGCAGGCTTCCCTGCGGAGGTTCCGACAAGAATGTGCAAGGGCAAGGGAATGCGACATAATCCATACGGAAGATTCACAATAGTGGACCCCTTCTTAAGATGGCCCGGACAAATCCAAAAAGGCGGTATATGATTCCAACATGCCCCAGACTTCTCCACAACTCCATGCTACCTACTGTCTCCAGGAGTCTATGTGGGGAGAAGCCACAGCCTCTGGTTGGATAAGTACAACGTGTCAACCATGGGCCCGCATGCCATACCACGGTGAGGACCAAGGCTCGTCCCCCGGAGTATGTAACAACAAGCCCTCATTCGGAGTAAAAAAAGGTTACAACGGGGCGACGTCAATGACTCAACTGTCATGAACGGAACTAAGCCTTACTATGGAAGTGAAAATATATTTTTCTAAGAGTACTGATGAAAGATATCGCCAGATCCAATATTAACACCTTCCCATTCGGGTTACAGTACAGGAAAACCTAATCCACACAAGAAAATGAGGGAAAACCCGCACCAAGGCTAATTACACAATTACAATTATTATCCTGGGAAATATCCCATTTTTTCACTTTGTATGGTCCATCCTGGTTTACTCAGAGCCTGGCATATGTTAGTTTCAAGGGATTCTAGCGCAAGCGTAATCTCTGACTTACCACCGGTGCCAGGCGACATCGTCATCGTCATCGCGGCGGCATGGGTCACGGAAAGCACACTTCACAAGGTGTTAGCCGGTATTCAAGGGTTGTCACCGCAAAGGTCTATCACTTACCACTCCGGGGGCGCCGGGGAGACCAGCGTGGCATGAGACACATGTAAGGCCTTCTTCACAGAAGGCGCCGGGGTAGGGGGCACAAATTTCACCTGGCCCCCGTCCGGCAGCGACCAGAGCTGGAGCGCATGTGGCGATGAGTAGAGCGAAAAGCTGCATTTTGCGTGGTTGCAGGAAACGGAATTTCTTTCGTAGAGAGTTCAATGAGTCGATAATATGAATTGCATTAAAGAACAAAAACTGGAATCGAACTCGGGGGAGACTCACGGAGATATTTATACCCATCGCGCTCCCTGTGATGATAACATCATTACATTGATTTTGGCTGTTTTCGGTCCTTATTCTTCATATGCGGATCTATGACCACTTCATCACTATTCTGACTTCATGACTCTCCATACCTTGTGGCTATAAGGGATTCACAGATGTTGTATCCAACTCTTCATGTTCTTCCGAACCACATTCCAATATCTATGCACGCTACGGATGATTGATAGCAAGAAGTGAACGCAATACCCGCGAATTTGTGGTATACCCTATTGTGTAGTAATCGATATTGCTACCAAATCCCTAAAGAAGACGAAGGGCTTCGAGTAACGGGTAAGATTATCAGCGCATCATTCATATAAGAAAACTAGTTCCGCTTCTGACTCCGGCAGAGCCGAAAGGTTAACGGACCGTCGGATCCGAACTCCGCAGCTTCCGTCAACCTTAGTTTGATGACTTCAGTGGCCGCTTTCGGTACCTTCTAATGATCCGTACACTGTGTGGAAAGCGTTCTGAGAGAGTAGGATATCACTCGGTATCTGTCAACAGTAAACGGTCTTGATCGAAATAGAGATAAAAAGGAAAAAGGAGAAAGGAAAGGGACAAAAGAAAGAATGTACTGGCAATAGATCAAGCATATATTACATGGCATTGAGTCCCATTTTTCTCGTTGGAACTCATTTCGGCTTATAGCTGAGAAAATATGAGTTTAATTTTTGTATCTATATAAACATTGTTGATCGATGAAATACACTATTAGACAGACCACTTCAAATGCTTAGACACTCAAGGTCTAAGTTAATACATTGTGCGATTGTCTGTCTATTCTAACTAACCGTTATATAAATTTCTGGATGAACTGTAGACTATTGTTTCCCCTGTTCACTTTATTTTGGCCTGAGTTATTACAGGCGTAACGTGGTTGACAAATTAAGAATGCGTATGGAATGTGTAAGTCAAGCTGAAAATGAAGGTTCGCGCGCCAGGCTTGCGCTCATCTGTTCCATAAACTACTTGGACACCATAATTTATACCTTACTTTACACGAACGAGAGCCCCACCACTCCTGGTCATTGTGTTTGATTGTTTGTAATCGATCGACATGCAGTTACCAGACGTGGAAGCCTACTGTGGAAGACTGAATTGGATGAGGGTGGGCCCCAGCCACACGCAGACCACGACGGGGTGAGAAGTATAACCTCCAACGAAGTTACAATATGATAGTACGTCCTGCGCCACATATGGACATATGAAAAGGCTATAGCCTATTCAGGATACCATAATTCTCGGCAGAAGATGCATATTCCTGTTCACCGTGTGCGAAGACAAGCCCGTTTCGACTGATAATCCTACGATACACCACCATACAGATGTCAAATTCCTTATGAACTCCTCCAGCAAGGGATACTATAATTGTGACCCGTTATTCCAGTTGGCAAGTAGTAAAGCGATACAGATGGTAGTCGGTTTTTTAATTGCGTTACAGAACTTTGGCACTATCTACGTGGGTATTGACCAACCTCTGTGTCAGAGATAGGCGCGCTGGTCTTCCATTACCCGACGGTGTGAAAACCACGCAAGGATAGATTGAGGATTGTGTGCGTCGGCATGACATATATCAAAAGAATTTGGAACCAAGAGTGTATCCAACACGACTACTTTGGATAGAAGACGACACAGTACGCCTCCTTCCTGTCGGATAGAAAAGGGCTTTCCGGGCCCTATGCGACTTGGAGTTGCTGGTGGGGTCCGAAGGAAACGCATACATAGCCGCGTCAATCAGACAGCAGTTTCTGAGCTTTTCGAAGAAGGTATCATTATTGCCAATCTACCCATGGTATTTTAGGAAGCCTTCGAGTTTCTCATGTGTTTATCCATTCAGGACTTTCCTGTATCATACCTTTAAAGAGTAAAACGATGTATATCCCTGTTTACCCAAGCAAGATGGTAGATGTATAAAGTGGTTATGCGGGGACGACTACCACAAAGATACCATGAGAAGCCTGTTCGGACCTTGCGTCATACATCTCAGCTACGATCGCGACCATTAGCAAACACTGCGGGGAAAGGAAATCAAGTCATTGTCCTTGTGTTAGTCAGGAAAGCTTACCCCCACCCGGGTAAGTATTCCGACTCGGATCTGTTACCGACCTGCTGGCTATATCAACAGCTGCAACCCACCAAGCGATCTCGCCGTTCACACTTTCAAATAACCCGAAGGTATCGGAACAAGACACAATCGGACAGGACACACCGTCGGCGCTCCTCAACGGACATCACATCAGCTGGTCATAATGGTCGAGGTGAGGCAATATCACCTTTCTCCTACGGATCTTATCCCCAACTCGCCCAGACCACTCCTCCACTACAAGAATGTCCTAGCCAAGCCCAACAACACGCATTGCGACCCAGTCGACGTGTGGGACTTGTTTACCAGGAATGAATGGGACGTTCAATGGATATTCCGCTATAGTCCTACCCAAATCTCTCACTACCATTCCCAGGCACACGAATGTATGGCCGTCCTTTCCGGTACTGCCAGTATCCGGTTTGGTGTGGCGGACACCTCACCAGATATGGAAGAGAATACACACGGCTCTGCTTGGGAGGACGGCGGCGTTCTACTAGAGGCGGAGGCTGGCGATGTGTTTATTATACCAGCCGGTGTGGCACATAAGACGCACAACACTAAGCCTGAAGCGGACTTCGCGCTTTTATCACCGGGGACCGGGCACGGCATCAAGGCAGATGATAAGAAAGCGTTGTCTGAGATCAAACTGGATGGATTTACTATGATGGGCGCTTACAGCGGTGGTGACTGGGATTTCGTCGCAACGGGAGGTGATTTCGAGAAGGTGTGGTCTGTTCCGAAGCCCAAATATGATCCTGTTTTTGGAGCTTCCGAACGAGGGCTTTGCAAGACATGGCGTGGGAGTGATACCGAGTCGAAAGCCCATTTGTAGGCCTTGTGTGAGCTTGTATGTTGATAGAAACGACAGAGTTGCTCCTCGCGGTTTAATAATACTGTGCATCTTGCAAGATCTGAGATGTACGCTCGTTGGGCCTTCCGTTGGGAGACCAATGCATCGTGAGATTCGTGTATAGTCTGTTATTGACCCTCTCCGTATGTAAGTTGTGATCAACGATCGGAAGCCATCCCGAGCCGCGCAGTCGCCTTGGTTATTGGCTGCCTAAGCTCCTCAAACTGGTAAAAGTCTAATTAGAATGCGACTTTGATAGAGAGAAAAAGTCACCATACCTCTCATATAAACGCTAGATAAACCAGGAGCACGAGTTTCAACAAAGATGGAGACCTCGGCTCGGAACTCTCTCCCGAGATCGCAAGTACACATGCCTTGCTTGGTTGTCTGATATTATGTGTCCCAACGAGATTCAGAATATAAGCTTGACTTCGAGAGGAGAGCAGTCGTCCAGAGCAGGTAACGCTTGTATTGGATGTCCACCAAGACGAACTTTACCTTGTTGTATTTACATGAAGTTATACTACTAAGATGTACTGCTGATGATCGACTGGTGAGGGATCTCTTCCCGGGTTCTGAACAAATGATGACCTCGAGAACGCCTTGGCTCATGGAGAGGTTCCATCATTGGGTCATGGCTTGAACGATAAGCCGAAACAAACGAGGTGGAATTCACCACTTAATGTAACAAATGCTCCAATAACAGGGCGGGCACAGAGTAATCACGTGGCTCTGGAGTGAATGATTATCAGGTATAAATAGTGTGTACCTTCTCAACGGTCTCAACGAGAGACCCCAACGCGCTTTGCAAGGTGACCATACTCCCCGCGACAGCAATCCTCACATCGCGCTGCCCAGAAGCTCATAGACATTCCTTCCATTCTATTGACCTGCCCACTGCATTAGACACAAACCATGGCAGCGGAACGCGTGACTCCGCCACCGCGAGCCGATGAGACAAACACTGATGATGAAGTTGTGGCTCTTTTGCAGCAACTGGAGGAGATCGATCTGTTCGGTGGAAAACAGAAAGGAAAGGGTCGAGCTGATAAGCCTTTGGGCATTGATCTGGCTATGACATTTTTTCGAGACGAGGTGCAGGCCCACATTGGTTTCTTGAATGACCTCAAGCTTGCCCACAGTATTGGTCATGCGGTGTTCATGGACGGTCCAGCTATCGCAGGCGTCATGCAAGAGAGTTGCAAGCCCAAAGTGATAGACAAGTAGCAATGAGAATCAGCGCCAACGATCCGGAACTTCAGAACCCTTCACGGGGACGCGTGTCTAGCCAGTCTTATCATTTACATATACCCAAAGGCCTCCTCGATGGAAAGGGTGATATTGATCGTGATTCCGATGAAGACAAAGGTGGTCCATCAAAAACATATGCGGAGCGCCAGAAGGACGCGATGGAGAGACTATCCCGTCCTAAGCTACAGTGTTGTATATGCTTCGAGCGCTACGAGTCAAGCGACATAATTCGTTTGGAATGTGGTGACCTCTACTGCACCGATTGTCTCAAGAGTCTTTTCATGAGAGCCACCAAGGACGAGCAATTATTTCCTCCGAGATGCTGCCGTCAGCATATTCCCTTGTCCCTCATAACGAAGCAGATGACCACTGAGGAAAAGGATGCATTCCAGAGGGCAAAAATTGAATTTTCCACGAGCAACAGAACCTACTGCAGCAACACCGTTTGTGGCAGGTTTATCATCCCGAGCAACATATTCTCCGAGCAGGCGAAGTGTGAGTATTGCGGCTCCTCGACCTGCGCAATGTGCAAAAACCCCTTTCACTCAGATGATTGTCCAGAGGACGCCGCTCTTCAGGAAATGCTAAAACTTTCCACAAGCCAAGGATGGCAGCGTTGCCTCTCTTGCAAGGCAATGGTTGAACTCACAGTAGGTTGCTACCACATGACGTATGACTTGCTCCCTCTCCTAGGCTCTTAGCTTCATCTTGCAGCAATGCTGACCCGATATTTAGGTGCAACTGCAAGGCCGAATTCTGCTACCTGTGCGGCAAAAAGTGGAAGACCTGTCGCTGTGCGATGTGGGCGGAGCGGAGACTGGTCGCCAGAGCAGAAGAAATTGTTGACCGAGAATTGGACCATCCATTGCCTCTGCAAGAACGCCAGCACCGCATCGCACAACTGCGCGATCATTTGCTCGAGACCCATCAATGTGACCACGTTGAACGCTTCGAGCGCATTGCGGGCGACACTAGAGCCAGATTCGCATGCGAAATGTGTGGAGCGCATCATTGGAGATTTATTTTGCGATGCCCTTGTTGTCATTTCCAAGTGTGTGAGGCCTGTCGGAGGCATCGTATGTAATCATGTATTCATGACCCAAGAGTGTGCATTGTATTGTGAGCTATACTACATGCAACCGCAATGTGTTACTGCGCTAGGAGGGAGGCCGCTCCAGAGATTGGTTTGAGACCATGTGCTCTATTGTCAATCTATGAGAACGCCTGCTCAGACGATAGCCCATTAGAAGAGGTTTAAGAAGAGTGGGAGTTATGCTTGGTCATGTATGTAAAAAAGAATGAAAGATCAGTTCCTAAGTACTAACGTATTCAATTTGACAACGTATATTCCCCGATCCGAACACGATATCATTATCTACAGGAGCGTACATTTCTGCGGGCTTCCTCGCACAGGTCTTGGAGTGTTCATATATGCTGGAGGTAGTACACCTTCCAGAGACGCCTTGATCTGCAGGGCTATTGTCCGCGAGTGCCACCGGTGCTGTTGCGTATAGCCACCCGCGACCCAGATGTTATCAAGGCGCGATTGACGCTTCCACAGACCACGTACCTCGCCCTCGGCATCAAGACCCCATGTCGCGTCAAGACGACCAGCGATTTCACGAGCGCCAAGCTTATGCGTAGTCCCATTGTCAGCCTCTCGACTGCAGGACTGTCCGCCGAGGATTCGGAAGGCATTGTCGCGCACGTCCTTGTCGGCAAACCCTGTGCACCAAACCACTGCATCTGCATCGACGGAGGTTCCATCCGAAAATCGTAGTCCAGTCGCTGTGTACGCAATGGGCTCGACTCCGGCTTTCACCCCCGCTTTACCATCCGCCAGCAGCTTGGTACCACCCACATCCACGTAGTGACCACCCGCTCGCTCCAGCAAGTTGTGCATCAATGCCATGTCTGGGTCCCGACTGTCGATAACTGGGAACCCGGCGGCTGCGAGAGCGTCGTAGCGATGCGGCTCCTGTGCTGCGAACTGGGTCATCAGACCTCGAGCGAGCTGGGCGTCTACATATGACGGCAGCGTCAGGAAGAGTCGATCAGCTATCTCGACGCCCATGTCATAGGCACCAAGACTGTGGTTGTCGCAGAGGTACTCGACCGGGACAATGTAGGTTGGAGATCTAACGACCATTGTTGTCTTGAGACCAGCGGCGTGGCAGTCTTCGAGAACGTCGAAAGCAGTATTGGCAGATCCAACTACTAGGACGGACTACGGTGAATGCATTGTGGTTAGCAACACCACCTAGGTATGTGTGGAACTTTTGAGGCGATGTGAAGAACACTCACCTTGGCTCCCGTCTCCGCCAACTGCTTTGCATTCCGGTACTGAGCCGAATGAAGACTGGTTCCTTGGTAGAAGTCACTATCCGCCACGCCTGGCAGATAAGGCTCCTGGGACGAGATGCCAGTCGCAAGCACCAGATGTTTAGAGTGGGCCGTTTGCTGGCCAGCAGGGGTTTTGATCTTGACCTCCCAAAGTCTCGTAGATGGGTCGTACTTGGTGGACAGGATCTGAGCAGAGGTGATCATATTCAGCTTGAAGGTCTCGACATATCGCCTGACCTGCGAAGCCAGCTCATCCCTAGTTAAAAGGTGGGGAGCTCGAAGTTCCTCATCATAAGCTAGTTGGTTAACATGGTGTTAGTCCACTCTTCTTGACCCTTGGGACTTGCTGATGCTTACACATGTAGGGCAAGTCACAGAATGATGTTGGGATGTGAAACCGCATGCAATCGTAGCGCGAAGCCCAGTTGTCGCCGGGTCGCGGATTACGCTCGGCCATGACGCTCTCGACTCCCAACGCCTTGAGACGCGCTGCGACTGTGACAGCACTATACAGTGTCAACTTCGTCAAGGTCGGGGTCTTCACATAACTCACGCGTTGCCTCCTCCAATAATAAAGACATCCGTGTCAAATGTTGCAAGGCCATCCAATTCCCTCCCGGGAGAATGGAGCAACGCTTCATCCTCTTGCTGTAAGTCCAAACTCTCGAGGAAGGTGCTCAGAACCCAAATCTTCCACTCAATTGTCTCATCGCGGTTTTTAACAGGCAGTAGAACCACCTTTCCTTTGCACGTCGCACCGGGCGACCCGGTTCGGAAAATAATCCCACAGTCGATAAATTGCTGTACCCACGAACGATTAGCTACATGATCCAGGTACTTGAACTTTAATTAAAGGCTCACAAGCGTCGGCGTGGCTGGGAGGAAGACAGCGCCTCCATCGACAGCAAACCCCCCTGCAATCTCCCTCAAGTTCTTTGTCTCGAGTAAGCCCGCCGCAATTACGCTAGGGCCGCTGAATGTGCGCAGGTGGTAGGTGAGCGCCAGCTGATCCTTCCAATATGCCTGACTGGCAAAGAAGCAACTCTCGAGGGCGATGGCATCGTCGACCGCCAGTGCAGCGCTCAGACGATCCAAAACAGCGCGCGCCTGCTTCACCGGCTCATCACCAGCCATGGAAGCTGGATCTATCGTTCCGGCAGGGATTGTAGGAAGTGGTCGCTGCCCCATCATCTGACGCAGATCTGCTCTTTGCGGGTACTCATCGTGTAACGAGGATGGGAAGTTGTCTGTACAGTACAATTGTTATGCGTTAGACCCTGCATCCTTTGGACTGATCATCTGCGACATCCTGGAAAACTCACTGGAAGCCATGGTGTAAGGTGCAGTGTATGAGGTGCTGAATCCTGCGGCGGGGAATGGCAGCATTTAGCAGGGGCCTCGCATCTGTATGACAAGGCTATCCGAGTCCAAGCGTCTGATTAATCGCTAGATATTCACATCTCGCCATGCGGAGCGAACGCCGCTCTGTACAATTATTGGCCAGACATGGTCTTGTGAAAGTCTAGCGCGACGACGGAGCTCAGCCGGTGCTCACTAGTGGTGAAGAAGACTCGTAACTCAAATCTTAACTTTGCGAGATGCATCGCGAGGCTTCCAAGTATTTTCATGCCGCCTCTGGCAACTTTCGTGGCAACCGTGCCGTTATATGATCCAAGCACCTCGTCCATTCCAATCAGACGAGGCATCAAGCCCCTTAAAAGAGCTCGTAATTGCTGGGTAGATTTTTGACAGGGGAAAGCCGACCGCTGGACCCACTAGCGGCCACTGTGCAGCATACCCTGCCATACACGTCCGATCATCACATTGAGAGCAGGCCCTAGCGCAGTGACAGGTCATCCCGCAACGAGATAGCAGCCTATGGGAGCTAACACAGGTGGGTCAACTGGGATCTGGTTGGAAGTTAGACGAAGCTAAAAGGAACGGGTTTGTCGTTCCGGCCCCTAGCGTGAGGGCATGTTATCTCGGCTTGCCCTAAGAGCTGTCAGACTGACACACCATTTTTCTGTGGGTCATCTGTTTATTTTAGAAAAAAAGTACCGACTATGGAGCAAAGAAAGCCTTTGTTTGTGAAACTGGCTAGGGAAGCAGCCTTTATTTTATCGAGGGCTTTTGGCCGGCTTGGCAAAAACTGACCCTAGGTCAATTCCTAATTGACAGGTCCAGGGTAGCTTTTGTTCCTTGTTATTAAACATCAACATGCCCAATTTTGCACGACCTATCTGGCCAGGTTCTGACGACGAAAAACGCGAAAATGTCACCTGAAGAGCTCGATGCCCTACTTGCAGCGCCAGCTCTCGCACCACCACCCGGGGTCACACCAAATTTCGACAATCCTTCCCGCCACAATGACTATGCCTGGGGTATCACAACGGTCTGTATGGTCGTCGCCACTCTGTGCCTCTTTCTGCGCTGGTACGTCCGGATATGGTTGGATAGAAGAGTCCGTATGGAAGATGGTACGTTGAATCACCTACCCAAAAAGCGTGGCTAACATCTTGGTAGTTTTGACGATCGGTGCATATGTGTGCCTTCCATTTCCAAAAGGCCTGTCAGATTCGAGTACTGATACGTGTTAGGGAGCCTATTGGGGTACTGCATACGCTGCCTATGGAATGATATATACTCCTGGCTACTACGTCCACACATGGGACCTTCGTAACCGAGATCTTATCAGGCCGCTCTATGTAGGTTTCTCAGCGATTGTGCAAAAGCCAGATCTGATCTAATCTCCTTGTACCATTAGCTCATCTTAGTTTATGGCTGTTGCTACTCCGCAACGCTCCCACTGATCAAGACGGCCATTTTGCTCGACTGGTGTCGGGTATTTGTCTCTGTGAACCGATCAAGGAGCTTCTTTTGGTGGGGATGCATGGCTGTGTCATTCGTTCAATGCCTCTGGGGCATCCTATGCATTCTCCTGCTCAACTTACAGTGTCGCCCACACAGATCCATCTGGGAATTCTACGTTCCAAGCAAATGTTACTCGCTCCCAGACGTAATGCTCTGCTCCGCGAGTGTACAAGTCATCTCCGATGTGTGCATGTTCTTGCTGCCGCAGAAGATGATCTGGAGCCTCCACATGAACTGGCAGAAGAAGATGGGGATTTCAATCATATTTGGTGTCGGTATTCTGTCAGTGCCTCCACCTACCCCAATCCTCATTTAGGTATTGGCCACGTTCCCAAAGAGACCTAACGATGTCGCAGGGCCTCAATCGCAGCCTGTTTCCGCCTAGCCCACACAGTCACCTTCGCCAAGTCAACCGACAGCATGTACTTCATTGGGCCCCTTCTATTCTGGGCCTGCGCCGAGATGACCTGTGGTTTCTTCATCTTCAGTGTGCCCTGCCTATCGAAGCTAGCGATGGAGTCTGGGCTCCGGAGCAGATTGTCCAGCGCTCTCGGCCTCAGCGGCAAGACCATCAGCGGACCTTCTGATCAGGGCGGAAACTCCAATTCGGGGCCTCGCTCCAAGCCCAAGCCGTGGAGGATGTCAGAAACCAACTACTCAAAGATCGAGGAAGGTAGTGTTGTCCCACTGACAAACGTTTCAGTGTCACAGCATGATCCTGCCGAGGGGCGCCTTTCACGCGATGGAAACAAGTCTCCACTGGGGGTGATCCGGACAATGGATGTCGACGTCCGCTCTACCGATGGTGCCGGTATTAAGCTCCAGGATCATCGCGTACCTTGGGAGCATTAGAGGTCCTGTTCGCAGTTTACGGTATCTGGCGTTTCGGGTGGAAAACTGAATATGGTGGGAAGGAGTACGGAATATCTCGCACTCTCGGTTCTGGGTGCTCTTTTGACAACTCCTTGAAGTCTTAAAAGCAACGATTTAGATCATAGTTCTATTTAATCCATGTATTCTCCTTTGTCTTATTTTGAGCAATATGCCTGAACTAATCACTGTGGTTGTTTCGCGCTGGTACCATAGTTCTCCGCCACCGGACAGCCTCCTCGCCCATAACATATACACACTGACCAAGTGAAGCCGTAGTACACAAATCCGATCTCTGACCCTCAGCCAGAGTGGGTTGCTGATATCAGATTTCCAGCAGTTGAACCAATCATAACCGCTTCACTGCTTATGTAATTGCCCACCACTCACTAAGCTGCATTGAGTAAGGTCACCATCCGTAAGGCAGCCAGGCAAGAGCGGGCTCAGCTGCACAGCCCTAACGATAACCTCGTCTTCTGTAGCCATCGTGTACGAGCCTTGGCATACTTCCCAATTTAGTGTTCGTCCATCGAGGACGCGCTTTAATTGCGTCATATATGATATGGAAAAGATAATAGCTTTGTCGTTGATTTACGTATGAACCAACTGTAAACCATGCGGATGAGGCTTCCACGTTTCTCTCGTCCATTCGGGCAACGTAGCCAAGAAATGTCGGTAACTTCGGAGATGCTCGTATTCGGTTCAACCACTGATCTACACGGCTTCTCCATAATAACCATCACAATGCCGGATCAGGCAAGTCTCGTATTTCTATATCTTCGGAGCTGTTTCGATTCAGATATAAATATGATGTGAAGCTCATCTTGCAGATTGCATGACCGACAACACATTCGGAGCTGGTGAATATATATATCCAAGCTCAGGCTCTTCTAAACGTCTTATCCTGCATCCGCACTTTCAAGTTTCAAAAGTAGTTTACTAAGTACTCATGTTCCAACACCTCCTCACAGCCGTAGGCATTCTGTCTGTCGCAACAGACGCACAAACCCAACCCCGGCGCCGATGTGCCTACGGAGACGACTGCTGGCCGGATACTCAAACATGGAATGACTTCAACGCCACCGTTGGAGGAAGACTGATTCGCTCCGTACCCTCCGCAGCAGTGTGCCACACTGAGCGCTACAATGCAGACAAATGTAGCGTGGCAAAGGACAGCTGGCTGGATAGTTTCTGGCGAACCAACCAGACAGGGGCATATTCTGCTACTGTATGGGAAATGGGACAGACTGGACAGTGTTTTATTAATACATCTGCCAGTGCCCCGTGTGACCAGGGGATAGGTATAGTCGTCTCCATGTTATATTAGTCCGCGGGTTATTTGTGAGCTGCTAACACTTGGAATGTGTCTGTCTAGTTCCATACTATATGGTTCGTGCGACCAGCGTCGAGGATATTAAGGCCTCTGTGAAATTTGCAAATGAGAAGGACCTCTTGTTGGTAACGAAGAATACTGGGCATGATCAGTGAGACAGTACCAGAGTGGAATGGGTGACTTTAGCTGACGAGCTTTATCGCAGCCTCGGCCGCTCAAGCGGAAAAGGCGCATTTGGAATCTGGACGCATAATCTCAAGGGCATTGAATTCCAGAGTTCGTTCACACCTCAGGGCGCGCCGCCTGATTCGAGTGGTATACCTGCAGTAACACTACAGGCGGGTGAGCAATGGTTTGGTGGGTCAAGTCTAGAAGATGTTAGCGTATGACTGACATTGACATGGCCATGTAGACGTGTACCAAGCCGCCGCGAAACAAGGTGTGCTGGTCGTTGGTGGTTCGGCGCGCACTGTTGGAGCTGCTGGAGGATATGTCCTTGGAGGTGGCCATTCCCCCTTTGCGCATTATTATGGTCTTGCAGCGGATAGTAAGTTGGTAGATATTTCTTGACGAGGGCACATAATCTAACCGCATTGGAGATGTCCTGGAAGTGACCATTGTTTCCGCTGATGGTGAGCACCGAGTGCTTAATACCTATACAGATCCGGATTACTTCTGGGCTGTTCGAGGTGGAGGTGGAAGCGCTTGGGGTGTGAGTGCAATTGGAAGGAGCTAGCTACAAGTAAATACAAGCCAAAGCTAACAATTATGATTGTCAGGTCGTCACATCGGTCACCTACAAGACTCATCCAGTCCCACAGAATCTCACGATGGGATTAGTCCAATTAAACGCAACGAGCGAATCCAGCTTCAAACGCGTCATAACAGAATCTGTTAAGCTGCTACCGGCTGTCACAGAAGCAGGCTACACAGGATATGGGACGATAGAAAATGGTTTCGCTGCCATCTTTCTTAAACCTAACAGCACAATCGCTGATTTCAACCAAACTTTTGCTCCATTCTTTAATCTGTCTCGGGTTCCAGGGATCCAAGGAGTTGTCGCCGCGTATCCATCGACATGGGACGGATACTTACAAAACGTCCTTCAAGACCCTAACATCGGATCTAATATTCAGGACACATCCCGGTTGTTGACACTCAAGGTGATGCAAGAGAAGGCGGACGACCTAGCAGAGTTCATAGTTGATAACAAGCAAGGGGCAGGGTTCAATTTCAGTAAGTCACTAGGTGCTCCAAAGACTGTTATTCGTCGTTCTCATTCCTCGATTTTTGTTCTAGTTGGTAAGGTCAACAACGATGAGCGCGATAATACGGCCGTCCATGACGTCTGGAAGCACAGCCATGGTCTTCTGAGCGTGTCTGTGGATTGGGCAGATACCGCTGCAGACAGAGAAAAAGAGGCAAAGCGGCAGCAGACTGTGCGGTTGAGCAAACGACTTACAGAAATCGTCGGCTCAGGGGGAGGGACATACGTGAATGAAGCCAATCCGTGAGTATAGGAAGCATATAGCTTTTATTAAAAGCAGTTGTCTGACGAAAGCTCCAGGTACGAACCCGACTGGCAAAATGTGTTCTGGGGAAAGAAGTACGACAGGCTGCTGGCAGTTAAACAACGAGTAGATCCCACAACGTTGTTTGTATGCAACCGTTGTGTGGGAACTGATATTGTGATCCAGCCTTAAGACCTGTGCCGGTGATGTACGGAATATGGTTGAGAACGTTGGCCATCGTGGCATTGTACTTATCATGTGGTCTTTTCGAAGTGTTCCGGATTACTGCAAAGATCGATTCAGACTTATATATGTGGCATATCTTCACAGTGGATCTAGTTAAATATATGCCTTCATAACCGATAACAAATCACTCACTATGTAGTATACGTCCTCCAAAAATGCCGACATAAGGACTAAAGACCCACTTGTATCTACCTTATCTAGACCCATAGAAACGGAACAGTCCACTAACCATGGTCATCATGCCAAGGGTCTTGGCTAGTGGATCCAATAAATCAATACTTTCATCGAGTATACTCGATCTTTTCCATATGTAGGCATTGCGTTGTGTCCTAGAACACCGTAAATGAGGAGGATGCGACGTGCCTCGACTGTGTATGACATCGGAGGGATATAGAAGGTAGCAGATGTCGTAGATCCACCTCCATTATGGAGGTATGGAGTATCGGTACTGAGCTCTAGCGACCACAAGGCCTTAAGTCACAGCATTAACGACTGTTCATCAAGATAAACATACCTAACACAATGCAAAGGGGACAGTTCTCATATAAACCAATCGGGGATGTGCTTGCTGGTTACCGATTATATCTCGTCCCTAAATGCCATTTCCCTGTAATGCATCATAATGACCAAAGAGCCTCAAGGCAAAACTAAGCTCAGCTGTTTTTTGATTAGTCTGAAGGAGTTAATAGCTGAGATATCTCGCTGTTATGTAGGTGCACGAAGCGGGGCTGATTGACGTATAGTGGATATATCATAGCGCAGTTCAGGGCTCAATCGATAGCACGTATAGCTGGACTATATCAGAGGAGTCGTTTCCACGGACCACAACAGAAATATATCAAGCCGATGTTACCACAGGCCCACTACGTGATAGAAATCCGGATAGCAACTGCCATTGCTGAAAGATGCCGCCTTCATTTCCTGTGAACCCCAAACTCGGACCACTGCTTTTATGTTAGGTTGGTACGCACCTCTAGAGAGAAAGATCAGAAACATGGTCAGGGACCCTTGTGTGAGATGGAAGTCAGATGAACAGAGCCCATTCCTAATCTAGGTCCAACGATGATACTGGTCTGACCTACCGGCCCCATCGGGGTCATGGTGATTGTCTATGATGTAGCCCGTCACACTACAGCAGCCTAGGGGTAAATGCCGCAACAGCTTTGGGGGGTCTATAGTTTGAACTAGGCTGTTTTGGCGAAGAAGCAGTCACAGAATCTGTTATAGCTAGCGCATAATGTAGTTTATTGACTATATATCTATTTGCCTTGCTCAAGTGTATACCATACCGGGGCATATTCTATGTGGCTCCAGGGTTCTACCATTTCCTTGATTTTCTGTACCCTTAGCTGCCCTGCTTCAGCGTGCTTAGCCAGCAACTTGTGACAGCCTGATTGTGTACTTTGATTGGCATCAGCAAGATTCTAGACCAACAGTGGGCCGGTATAGGCGCGGCAGCCAGGCACTGTAGTCGGAGGGCATGCCAATGCTTCTCCTAGCGCAAGGAACCTCGGCCAATATCTCTCCGTGAGATCTCCGACCAGCGAGTATCCATGGAAATCTGTCATAGTTTCAAGGAGAGAGTACCCATGTCACATGGGCCGCTTAATGCACTCTGGCGGTTATGTGAGCCTTACGAACGCGCATAGTCACAGCCATGTGGATCTAGAGATTTTGTTAGTTACCAAGGTAATATCCACACCCAACGTATATACTCCTAATGACACAACCCAGCATGAACACAGTGGCCATCAACATTTTCCATTGGCCAGCTAAGCATGCTGACATTCATAAGATAAATCAAGGAAAGTCGATAGAATCAGAGCGCATAGACCTGCAGTTCATTACCATTTCCAGGGATAATACGCGATTCAGCTGGGCAATGAATGGAGGGTGCCTCGTATTCAATAAATTTGCCATTATGCCTTTCCAAAACAGTGGGGACGATGCTCGTATGGATGTGGCATTGTTCTCCACCTTCGTACTTCTACTAAAGCCCTTCCAGTCTAGAACACTCTGCAGGGTGGAACAAGCCGCCTTGGCGGTGGCAGTGAGCCTCCAATCGCATTCGTGAAATCCATCAATTCTGTCCAGACTTTCTTCAGCCCCTACAGAACTGGCTCCGCTAAGCGATTACGTTATATGTGAATCAAGTATAGGATCCGGAGGAATGGAATCCCGGAACTGCTGAGAACAGGTTTTGATTCGTCTGCTTCTTGTATTTTAGCATTTGATCTAAATTCTAGTATCCTTCGCTTTCACCCTTTGGCTTTTTGTAATCTGATCTTCACGGGCTGCCGAAGAAATACGATTATCTGGATCATGATATATGCCAATTATATACGTGAAAGTAGCGGCTCCTATGCTTCCGAGGTCTTCAATATTAGAGTTTCATTCGTTATTAGCTGTAGTGGTATTGAAGTCTGCATAATACCGTGAAACTCGCCATAACCAACCTCGATATAGGAATTTGCCTGATGTGAGAAACATACTGTCGGAGGTGAAACAGTTTCCCATATAGACTTGCACAAAGCTCATTGTAATTGTAATAGTACCCATGAAATCGCTCATCCTTGCACATGAATCTCCTTTTAACGGGGTTTTCGGTGCCTGCTAAATCACCATCCAATTCCGAGATCGACCCAAGTGGGTCTAACCGGTGATCGAGGTAGCGTGTCGTAGCCAATAAGCCATAGTCTTCTGAGGGGATACTCGGAATAGATCTCTTCCAGACGCGGTGCTGGATACTGTAAAACCCCGATATAAGACCTACTAAAATATAGATATAGTATATAGTGATACAATTCTATAGTATTTTTAGTATGATTCTTTAGTATAAAGACTGATAGTAAAATAGAGTAAAAGAATCTGTGTAATTATATATAATTTTGTTATTGTTAGGTAGTAGGGGTAGGGCTAAGTTAATATTCGAGAAATTCACACGCGATTTTTTTTTATTATAGTAAATTTTTTAATTGGTTAGCTGGACCCACTATACCTCATTATAAGCAATTTTGTATGGTAGGTTGAGCAGAATAATGAAAGTTTCCTATATCGAGGTTTTCTGCAATTTTGTATGGGAAATAATAGGAGACAGCCTGGTAGATTGCTTATATCGGGTATATTGCTTATATCGGAGTTGCTTATATCGAGGTTTTACTGGTACCTCATATTACTAGTGCTTATGAGGCTCCACAATTACACTGTCGAATGTTGTTGAAGGAATGCTGAAACTGAGCTTCTTCCAAGCAAGTTTCCTGGTTATTGAGCTACGTTTATAACCACGGAAATTGCTGGAAGTCCGGAAGTACGCTAATGCAATGTTGGTGATTACACTTAGATTATGTAGTGCTTCACGGCTAATTACTTTTCTTGGCTGGCTGAGGATGGCAAAATAGCAAACCAGTGAAAGTCACCCAAGTATCAACGCCAAGGCGAGGGGCAATTTCAGCTTGCTCATTACATTTTGTGATGTCTAAAATATTCGTGACGTGAAAAAGTACATACATGAAGCCTCCAGCCTAGAGCTCCCATGGTTTACTCGGGTAGCTCCAAGGGATAAAATCCTCGATTCGAGCTCCTGCTTAGTGTCTCAGTGCTCCTTTCCCCCGAAACCTTCGTGCTCTACTCCCCACCCGGCTGCAGCAAGACCCGTAAGCAGTTCTCATCGCCGGCCTCCGCGGCATAATGTAACGGTAGCCAGCCTGCCGCGTCAACAGCGCTCGGATCTGCGCCATACCGTAGAAGCTCGCGCACAATGATATGGTGGCCGCTTCGGACCGCTGTATGAAGCACAGTGGACCCTTCTCCGTCAATGGCGTTAGGATCGGCGCCGCCGTCAAGGAGAAGGCGCACCGCTGTGAGATGTCCGCGGCTAACGGAAATATGGAGGGGTGTTGTCCAAGTTCTAGGTCCGACCCCACTAGCGCGGACCGTCTCAGGATTTTGATAGCAGCCTATCGGCCGGGTGGGCATATTAGCAGCGCATATGTCGGCGGATCTGGGGTCACTATGGGGGACTGCCTGTGATTTGGCACCAGTATGGCAATTACCACAAAGGTTAGGAGGGGCATTGACTACAAAGCAACGTCAGGCGAGATCCTGAAAAGTTTTATTGCTGTAGAGACACTTACATTTGCTTGGGCTTGTTTGGAATATTGTGTCCATGGTAAAAGGGGAGATCCCCAATTGTTGCTCTTGATCCACTGGTGCCGTAGAAGATGCCAGATTCATGTGGCTGTATTCGTTGACATGCGGCGAGAATACTACATCGGAAAAGAAATTCTCTGCTGACAGGGGATCAATGTTGTAATCCAAGGCTGGGCCAAGAAAAGCCGAGAACTGTAGGCATTCTTGGCTATTGCTTCCTGAACATCTGGAGCTCCTGTTCGCCGTCTGCCCCGGTTGGCTATTCTGTTCAGATAGTGGTTTGTCGCTGTTCGCTTGTCTCGGCCTCCTCAACTTCGCATTCTCACCTATGCTAAGTTAGCGGGATGGGTGCAGAGTAGGTATCGTGCACACATACGATGCTTCCGTTGTGCTAATCTATTCCTTTCCCTCCGCCGTTCGAGTGCGAGTCTCTCTTCCGTGATGGATATGCTATGTGTGGAAGATCCCATCTTGAGTAACTATTGCCTCTTTGATACCTAACGTTCTGAAAATATTAGATGCAAATGGGAGCTTGAACCCTAATATATGGCTAAGCACTTGGCAGCGTGGCGACTAGATCCTTGATCTACCGGGCCGGAAATGGGATCATGGATGGTAAGGATTGGCAATTGCTCAAACAATCACAATATGGTGCACTAGTGACGCGAGAAATTCTACCTGCCTGACTTGGCAGGGCCTCTCTCAGCCATGTACTTGGACATATACCCACCACTTAGCTTTCCTCAGACATTATAATGCTGCAGAGGGCCGGGAAAAGAGGAGAATTTGGAGAACCCACAGCACAGCTATACCAGACTAAGTATAGCGTAAGCAAAAAGGTCTGAAACCTACATTATAAACACAGCTCGTGCTTCATTATTCGATAATCTTAAAACGTGCGCAGCCTAGGGTTTCTTTAGAATAGTGTTTTCTAGTATCTGCCTCGGTATTGCCGATTCGTCTTAAGAGGGATACGCAATGCAGCCGGCTTCTAAAACCTCGTGCTGCAGGGACTCTACGTAGCATAATAATTAGCAAATGGCGTTATGTGATGTAGATGGATGGCGCCTGGAGGAATCTTCATTGGCGTTAAAATATGCCAAGGTGCGCTAGGACCAACCAGTTTCGCTAGAGCATACTCCGTATTGAGATTTCGGAGGTTAATTAATTTTGAGCTCGGAGAAGAACTAGGGCGGCGCCTAGACGTAAAGCCAACTATCGGACTAGGCCGTGTTATATATAGCTTGCATGAATACTACCTTGAACCGACAGTTTTCGTTACCTAACATTAACAGTTCTAATAGGCCAGGCGGATACCGATCCCAGCTTCATATGTATAAACTGCAACCATGCCAATTAATGTTCGTGAGGGGAATTAGGGCAGTTACTAATGAAGTGAAGGATTCTGAAGGAATACAAGCATACATGGCATGGAAGCTTCAATTGTCCGAAAGCCGCGGAGACCGAGCGGCGTTTGATCTTGCATTTTTGTCAATTCGTTTTTTTCATAAAATTCTATTCTGCAGGGCGTGTCGGACCTAGCGCCAAGCAAAGACCACTAAGCCACCTGCGAACGCCTGTATGGACCCTGTGCGCCATGGACAAGGTATTAAGATTTGAAAATTAAGCTTAGATAAGGAAACGTACCATGTACTCTGCAGTAGTGCAGCTTCGTTTCTCGAGCAGAGTACTGTTCAAACTTTTCAATGTGTCGTTCGCACCATTGACCCTACAATATTGGAATCGTATTTCAAGTGAGTTCGTGGGTGATTACTGAAATTACATGCCTACTATCCAATAGCTTGAGATATATACAAGCAGTGTCTGGGACGAGACCTTCACTAGCAGTTGTGTTATAGAAGGCTATATTTTCAAAAAAGGTTTGGGCATACCCTAAACGGCTACTCTGCACATGGAGATAACCACACTGATTCGCGACTTTGTGTGTTCCGGCCCACTAATTTTGGCCTTTTGATTCTGGACCTCGTAGCAAAGCTGTGTACTATGTCGTAGATGGGTTTCGTTGCAGCGGTACTTTTGCTGGTTTTCTTTCCTTCTATTTGCTGTTCGTGTGCCTCCTACTTTCCCCCGCTGTCTCTCCTCGATTGCATGCCCGAGTCGCAGATTTCCCGTGGTGGTTGACCCCCTCTATCACCGTTCTCGATGCGTGCGGTCTTGTGTTGTGCCCTCCTCTTCCCTGCCCTCTTTATCAGATCTTTGGCTTCTGTCCCATCAAATTCCATCTGTTACTTGGCGTCACGATCCTTCCACGAGTCGGTGAGGTACATCAGCTGATACAATCTTGGCGAAGCCTTAATCTGGGTGTCTTCGGAAATCCCTCGCCTGTGTGGTAGCCTTGGCGTAAAATCCTGCACAGTTACTTCTGTCGCTAAGGTCGAATAGTACACCTAGTCTGCACCGTCCGAACTGGTCGTGGTTAACTTTTCCTTGGAAGAGATCTTAGAGCAGCCGTCCGCGTGACAGACGACAAATTGTTAAAGGATGGACTTGGATCAGCAGGGTGGGGCGCTGCCATGACGGCATATTGAGTATTGTTGGGACGCTTTAGAGGAAATATATTGTTCATGCTGTTGCGCCGTATGTACTGGAAGATATTGGAAACATATGTTGGTAGGACGGTTGATTGACCTAGCTATCGCAGCATCCGTTGTCATTCCAAGCGTCCCTGTCAGTCCCTTCGATGCTATACTTGTGAATTTCTGTAGTCACCCCCTGTTGGCCCTTGTACCGTAGGTGAGGTTGGCTCCCGAGATTAAGGTAAATGACGGTTTTAATGGCTCTGTACGGTCCGGACGGTGCTTGTCCTAAAGGTGTTGCTCATTGTCGTGAATTCGGCCTCGGTGGCTGTGGGTATGAGAAGTCTGCCGTCGTAGCCACCATGCTCCAAGGCAATGCTGAACGACGCCTGGGGACCAATGGTGAGAAAGCCGGATTGAAGTATCGATCCGGCGTATCCGCATATTCCTTGCCCTCTGAAGCGCTTTCGAGATGTTGGTTTCGGAGTTGATCCTTTCTATCATCTCCGTGCTATGTGACAATTGTGTTGTGTTTGTATTTAATCCTCTTTCATTTTGATTGTCTTGTCGGCCTATCAGATTTCTCGACCCGGGAACTTACCTATACTGCCATTGTTCTAGCCCTAAGACACGGGACTTTGGTATTGACGCCCAATTGATATTCAGGGTAAGGCACAGATCACGGCAGGTCGACGGTTCTAAAGTCATCAAGGCAGTGGTAAATATAACCCTTCGTAATTGGCAGAGGAGCTTCAGGTGGCCTTTGGGAAGTTCATATGTTGAATATATAGTTCGCCTTCGGGTTATGCCGAACCCTATATATACTGAGCCATCACGACAACACGCAGCGAAATTTGTCTGAACTGCCAGTTAGCAGTCAAGGTTTAATAGATCCAAGTCAGAGAGAGGAAACGAAGGACAAATACTCTACACTAGATGTGGACTCGACACTACTATTGTACATGTCTCCTGAGGGTTACATTGCGAGCCTCAGGTATCAAGAAGCCATACAACAGGGAATGACTATACCGTAAGAAGCAGGCGGAAGGGGTGATTCGGGAGTGGTGTGGTCATTGAGACGAGGTACGGCAAAATTGCGGAAGCTGCGGAAGGGCCGCGGACAAGGTAACGGGCCGGAGCGGTTATTGCGGGCCGAGAACAACAGGACCCACTTCTGCAGATGACGAGGACCGGTAACATTCGTAACATAAATACGCTGACAGTCACTGCGCCTTTGACTTCAGGATTTGGTGCAGGTGGATCCGTCGCACCTTAGCGTGATGACTGCAGATAGTGGATCTCAGTGACAGGATCAGCCCGTGGCTGGACTCGCGGGGCTGCTGAAGATTCCCCATGTGAAGTAGTTATGAGGACATATTTGGCGCTTCTATCTGCCCTCGGTTTGAGGACGCGGGGTTCAACAAGTCTGTTTTACGAGAAGAATTGACATATCCGGTCTTGCTTTCTTGACCTAGGCCCAATTTTCATCTTTTTTAACACCTCATTCCAATTGCTACCATGTCCACTGATCCGAAAATCAACGACTTGCATCGAGAACTCCTCGAAGAGGGGCTCAAGATGCGCCGGGCCGTCCTCGGCCACGAGTATGTCGACCGAGCGTGGAACAATGCTACGCCGTTTACGCGGCCAGGACAGCAGCTCATCACCGAGTACGCTTGGGGCAATGTGTGGCAGCGCCCCGGCCTCGACAGAAAACAGCGCAGTCTCTTAAGTAAGTCTTTGTCTGTGCCCTCGGTAATCGAGTTTGACACCTGCTAATCTACGTGTAGCGATTGGTATAATTATCGCACAGAAGGCGTGGCTGGAGCTGGCACTACACACTCGCGGCGCGATCAATAACGGTGTCTCGGAACTTGAGATTAGGGAGGCAGTGTTGCACTCAACAGTGTACTGCGGCACACCTGCTGGTGTGGAAGCGATGATGGTAACGGAAAAGACGATTAATGAAATGATTGAGAGGGGTGAATATAAGCGACCTGAGGAAACTGGGCTTTGATTTATAGTACTAGATAGTGTGGCTGAGTCCATTCTCTGTATACCTTTCGGAGTCTACCTTGTATGAATGTCACGAAATAGACAGTTTTCACAATTTTGTCACGGCTTTGAGGCTCTGTGGAGCATGTTTCTTCCCACCATATTTGCTTTTGATGACAATTTGTGCACTCAATTAAATCACCCAAATATAAGCAAATATTTCCATAAGAAAGCGCAAATTTACTCTCCGAACGTTTGAACCCCTTTACGATAATTGCGACGTAACAAGATAACGAAACGAGAAGACAAGAAGGTAGATAAGGTACGTCAAGCGAGACAACCGATGCACGGGCCAGTCAATGGGGGGATATCAGTACGACAGTCTGGAAGATACAAGTTCTAGCAAGTCCAGCCATTGCGACCTCGTTGAAGCAGAACTAAGGTTTTAAGAAAAAGTTTCATTCAAATTCATATCTAACATGCGCCAGAATTTTAAACCCAAATTGTAGAAATTATTAACATTCTTGATTCAAACTCCAACCTCCAGAACAGTAACCTCCGAAACTTCTACGTTCGGCCACGCCTTGACTTCAGTCTGGCGCTCCACGGCGGTATTTCCACTGACCGCGGCAGACAGAGCAGCTCGAGCCACAGCATCAGTGTCAGATAGAGTAACTGAGTTCACACCTGGTCTTGCTCCTGCTGCAGTAACCCAGTGGACACCTTCAGTGGGGACACCAACGGCGAATCGTCTCTCATGTGCACGACCTTGGGAGTCGATAATACGGTACGGGCTGAGCGTGATATCAAGACCTCCAGTCTCGTAGCCGTCAACCGTGTGAGGGCGGCACTGACCCGTCTTAAGCAGATGTGAAAGAAGCTCGTCGGCAGTATGTCTAAGACTTGGCTCCGGCAGGCGCGCCTCAATGAGAGTGGTGACACGGACCTTAAGTCCGGGTACTTCGGGGGAGTACACAGTCCAGGCTCCGTCCTCAGCACGGGCCTGTGGCCGTGGGCCGAGAACATCAAGAATTCCGGCCTCGATCAGAGCGATCATTTGCTCAATACGCTGACGAGGGGGTCCGATGGACAGGAAGGCGTTCAGTGGTGTGTACCAACGGTCCAAGTGGTCCCGGTGTGAAAGACCAGACAGTCCCGCATGGTCCACAATGAGTCGCAACTCGTTGCGCAGATCGCGCATCACATCCAGGGCTGCCTTCAACGGTCCGTTGACGTTACCAAGGGAGGCCTCTTTAGCATCCTCCCGTAGATACTCCAGCATCCAGTCCCTCCAGGCACCGGCTGTGAAGGTACGTTCACCGTATGGTCGGGAAATGCGGTCCCAGGACCAGCGGTTCTCTTCAGTAATGCCGAAGTCAGTGAGCACCTGGGCTTCTTCGAGGCTCTTGTGTGCAGTGGCGAGGAAGCGATCCCTGAAGTCGCCGAGCTCGAATCCATGTTGTCTCAACAGGGCTTCGTAGTAGACAGTTTCCACCTCCTTCGAGACAAGCGGCCAAATTTCCTTCAGGAAGTTCGGCGCGTTGCCAGAGTCGGCGCGCTGGCGAAAACCATCAATCACCTCCTCAGTAAAAATCAGTGGCATGTGACGGCCGTATGCACCCTTTGCATTGTCACCGCGTGCTTGGTACGGAATCCCGCGACGTGAGCCAGCATACATACGAGGCTCCCTTCCAGAGGGGTGGTAGCGTAATCCGTTGGGCGTACGGCTAAACCGACCACCACGACCTGTAGTCAGCAAAGCCATGTAGTCGAAGAAATTGAGACCGAGACCACGCAAGAAGACTGGCTCGCCAGGTTTGAGAGAGGATAGGTCAACATCTGCCGGATTGGAGGGCGTGATGTGACGCAGGCCATTCTGGTCAGCATATGCAGTCAGCTGCTGTAGCTGTGCATCTGCGACTAGCGGTAGATGGCCCTGAGCGAGAACCACAGCAGACAAACCGGATAAGGTGCGGCCGGTAGACAGGGTGAGGGTTTGGCGGCCATCCGGCGCATCGTCGAGGCTAACTGCGCGGGCAGCGTGGACCTCAATCTCAACCCCGGTGGGAGCGTTGCGAACTACCTCGCGGAAGACCCATTCTAGGTAATGGCCGTACTGTGCGCGGGTTGGGTATTCGTCGGGACCCAGTCCAAGTTTAGCATCGGTTGCCCATTCATACAAACTTGGTCCCTCGCGTATCGGTCCCGAGCAAACCACACTCTTGTCAGTGTACAAGGTAACTTGGGAAGTCACCGTGTTCATCAGTAACTCCGATGACTGGGCGGTGCGCCAGACACGGCCTGCTCCTGGGGGCGAAGGGTCGACGACGTGAACCGTTAGTCGCGCACCAGGCGCGAGAAAGTCGGTTGCAGAAGCACAGAGACGTTCCAGCGCGCTGGTTCCGCGCGGTCCCATGCCGACAATGGCGACGTGGGCATGAGTGGTCCCGGAGGGCGTGGCTGGAATGGAGTACTTCATCGTGAAAGGAACTTTTCGGATTTGATATGAAGTTTTGAATTGTACTTTTATGAAAAACAACCGCTCTGCAAATGAGATTCTGCTGGTGAAGATTGTCAAGGGTATCTATGTGCTGGAATCGCTTTTGTGTTTGATGATTTTAGAAGTTGGTGCGAACATCTAACTCTTGATGTCTACTGTTTATATATACAATCCAGCGTTGTAACAATTCCCAAGCACCTTGAGTTGCCATTGAGTCTGGGCCACAGCGATGTCATACTCCCTGTCACAGCTCAGCCATTGTGGTTGGTACATCCTTCACAACATCACCCTCATGCACGTTTCCAATTGTGTGATTTGACATTGACGCTCCAGGAGCCATCTAAGGATCAGCTTGAAGCAGATCAAAAGGAAGGATTGTGACAATGCAGCCGTCATGTTTGACATGCACTGTCAAAATCACATACAAACCCGATTCATTGGTGGATGTATGAGGTAGGAAAAAAAGAAGCCTGCAGTGGTATGCTGAATTAGGGTCTCCGGCTCAGAGCATCAACAGCGGGCATGGCTGCGGGAGGAAGCAGCCAATCTATGACAATGCATAGAGACTATGACACTGCATAGCGTGACACTACATGAAACATTTTCAGTGCAGATCCTACGCAGTCTATGATCTTCAGCGCCTTTGTGCAAAATGGATGGGAACTTTCGAGATCCAGAATGCCTGCGGCTGTACGCAAATATCCTTGGCAGACACGAGCCAAGTCATCCTTGAAAAACCGTTATGCATAACAGCAGTTCATTAATTACACCAACGACCCACTCTTACTAGTAGGATTTTTTTCGTACGGCGTGAAATAAGACCTAATCTGTTCTAGTGTCTCGTAACAGCGCCCTACTCAGGATGCAGCGCGCGCATCTGCATCTCAGCCCCAGCAAGGGCTTTTGCCACTAGTCACTTATATCTTCACGGAATTAAAAGCCGACTCCCTGCATTAGTCTGCCCTTTTGGCTTTGTATTTTTCTGTGGCGTTTTCCTTTCTTTTTTTTTGCAGGTTTTTTTTTTTGTATGTATTTCCAACTTCCCACTTGAGTCGGGACTCTAGTTGGGCACCCTGCATTGCTCGGTGGGTACAGCAAGGCAACATCCTTCCAATGATAATATTTAGCCTGTATATGTCGTTAGTTACGACCTACCTCAATTGGCAGCTAGTTGCGACCGTGAAATACGTCTGTGATTGCGTCAGAAATTCAGAATCGGAGATGCAGCGAGAATTCATGATCAATCCCCGCCAAGGTCCTTTTGTCCGAGCTCTACGAAAGCACATTGGGAGAAGGGTTGACCCCAGAAGAATTAAATCCTTGTTTGATGGTGGAAGTCGACTTCTATGCTTTTGTCCTTTCCATATTCGCTAGATAGTAGGGCTAGTGGGTTCCGTTGTATTTGACAAAAATGCGTTTACTGTCAGCTAGACTCTCTTTACCAATTCTACTACCTGTATTCCAGAGCATTTTGCACATATACGTGTAGATATATGTTTATTTAACTTGTTCAAATTTGCGGTTCGCTTTTGGCCTATTATACTTCAATGTTCGCTAAAAATACTGCAAGCTTGCGTTATACATAATCATGACCCTGTTCTATATTCATTATTGTAACAACATCAGGAACCGCCAGTATCCCACATAATACAATAGATATCCATAATCATTCTTATTTGACCAGAAGGGAAAGCAAAGATGAGAAGAGATACTGGTTGCCCATGTAGCAGCTGATGTGGAAGATTCCCTGCACAAGTCGAATAGTTGGGTCGTGGAAAGGATTACACCGCAAAGCACTTCAGCGTGTGGAGGGCACTTTGCAATCTAATTTATTCTTCTAGGAGTAAGCCCTCCTCGGCCGTCTCTAATTTCTTTTTGTTATTTCCGCTCCGCGGGCACCAGAGGGTATTATCGCATGTAAAGGGTATCCTACGTTTGTTCGGTTTCTTAGCCGGATTATCAACAGACATTTCTTATGTAACCAAGATGACTAGTAGATTAAGTGTTCCATGAAGATACTGTTCAGAGATTGACCCTCTGCCTTATAAGTTTCCGAGATTTCCTCACCCACTCACTTGAGAAGCGGGCTGAGACTATTACAGTGACTAGGGAAGCAAGGACTATAGTAATCGAGTTACTGTGGCTTTGTCGGACAATCATTCTTATACTGAAACTGAACTATCGCCGCTAGATGGCCTTGATGCTTTAGTATGAGCTGCGATGTGACTTTGTGCGTGTTTATAAACATATAACTTCGAATGCTCGGACTATTTTGTCCTATGCACGACCTTTCAACGAGATCTATCGGCTATTGCGGAGGTCCAAGAAGAAAACTGGGCCGAGGCCATGTCGCATATGAATCATGATCGACCAGGACGTCCGAAAGCGACACCAGTCTCAGCATGTCCGCAATACCCGATACCTCCGCGGTGTCAGCTTCGCGTCTGGAATGTGAAGGCAATTTCTTATAGGGGCCATGCGCTTGTCCCAAACAATATAGTCTGATGTATTTTGACCTATGTCTCGCGCAGTCCTCTTTCGCCACCGCCTTGCTCTCTGTTTGGCTTTTACGTCACTTTTGTGTTGCTTAACCAACACACGAGACAGAGTCAGTATCTGACGGCGTATATACTCCCGGGGCGTGGCCTAGAGTATCGCCAACAGCGCCACGCAAAATGAGTCTCCCACTATGGAGCGAGAGCAGTGAGAGAGGCTCTCAGACAGATAACACTGTGGAAATCAGCGACATCGAGGCGCAGGTATACTCGAACCCCAATCCAAATTGCTGGTAACCATACCAGACTAACTGATGACCCGACCTAGAGTAATATTTCCGAGAAGAGGTCAGAGCCAAGTAGACCTTTGTCGATGGGAGAAGGGAAAGCTTTCCCTCCACTATTACCAAACGAAGATGATTATATCGTCACATTCGACGGCCCGGACGACCCGGAACATCCGTTTAACTGGAGCTTTACAGTGAAGTACGTAGATCACCTACATTAGTTGAGATTTGGGCTAACCCTATTTTTCATTTACATAGGCTCTATACCTCGGTTATGGTGTGCTTTGGCACATTTATCTCATCGTTTGCTAGCGCGGTGTTTGCCCCAGGGACCGCTGGCGTAGCCAAGGCATTTGGAGTGAGTACCGAGGTCGGGATTCTTGGTACCACTCTTTTCGTTCTCGGGTTTGCATCGGGCCCATTGATATGGGCGCCATCTTCAGAATTAATAGGACGGCGGTTACCCTTGACTGTGGGCATGTTCGGTGTTGCGGTTTTCAGCATTGCATCGGCTGTGGCGAAAGATATTCAAACTGTTATCATCTGTCGCTTTTTTGCTGGGCTATTTGGCGCCAGCCAGCTCTCGGTAGTTCCTGCCGTTCTATCGGACCTTTTCAATAATATTCATCGTGGGCCTGCTATCACGGTTTACTCGCTGGCCGTGTTTGTAGGCCCCTTTAGCGGCCCATTCATTGGGGGGTTCATCTCCTCCAGCTTCCTCGGCTGGCGATGGACACTCTATATTCCTGCTTTCATGGGCTTCGCATGTTGCAGTGTATTCGTACTTTTCTTGAAAGAAACATATGCTCCATGCATCCTCATCCCAAAGGCAGAAGCTCTCCGACAACAGACCTCCAATTGGGGGGTCCATGCTAAGCAAGAGATGGTTAAAGTCGACTTTCAAGAGTTGCTTGAAAAGTATTTTACGCGGCCATTGCGAATGCTGGTCACCGAGCCGATTATCTTGGTTGTCTCTCTCTACATGTCCTTCATCTATGGACTCGTGTACGCGCTGCTGGTAGCCTATCCTTACGTATTTGAGTCAGTCTACGGAATGAATCCCGGACTCAGCGGCCTCACCTTTTTTGGGCTTATCATTGGTCAAGTGCTAGCATGCGGATTTGTTCTGTCTCAACAGTCCATCTACGTGAAGAAGCTAATAGCAAACAAAAACGTACCTGTCCCCGAATGGCGGTTGCCGCCTGCCATTATCGGTGCTCCAATTTTCACCGTGGGAGTATTCTGGTAAGTAGCCGCCTGGAATGTTGGAAACGAGCTAGATCTAATATCCCGTTTAGGTTCAGTTGGACAGGCTTTACGTCGTCAATTCACTGGCTTGCTCCAACTGCCTCAGGAGTTCTGATCGGGTTCGGGATCCTGTGTATCTTCCTTCCCTGTTTCAACTACTTGGTCGATTCGTACCTTCCGCTGTAAGTTACAAGCCGATATGTCGTGAGGCCTCAAGATACTGACTATGTTGGTAGCGCCGCATCCACCGTTGCTGCGAATATTATTCTCCGATCTAGCGTCGCCGCCGGGTTTCCCTTGTTTGCCAAGCAGATGTTTAAGAATCTCGGGGTACAGTGGGCAGGTACCCTGATAGGATGTTTGGCGGCCATTATGATTCCGATCCCTGTGGTGTTCAAGAAGTATGGGCCGCGACTGAGGGGAAAGTCGAAACTGATGCCCTAACGGTGTATGTACATATGTTTTCCATCGGAATAGAGATTCTCATAGACATCACATGCCATAAATGATCACGTGGTAGGGTTATAAGAGGCTCACATAAGAAGAATAAGAATAGCCGCTCCCGCCCGCCGGTTCTGCCGCCTTCCGTCTCCCCGCCATCGCTTTTTAACCCTGGCTGCGTATCGCTTGACTACTCCCTCTCAATGTACACGGCCATGGCTAGTAATCCTGGTCCTTCAAAGCGTAAGAGATCGCGCTTTGCCTGTGAGCCCTGTCGTGAACGGAAAAGGAAATGCAATGGAGAGTCTCCATGTTCAACCTGCAGCAGTTGGGGCTATGATTGTTACTACCAAAATGAGCGTCGCATGAAACCGAAACCCACTGGAATGATGGTGGATTTGCCTGCCATTCCTGGGCCGAGTCCTGAGCATGCGGGCTCGTACACCGAGTCACTGGAAGCGAACTCGGGAGCAGCATTTGTCAGAAAGATTGGTCTCAAGATGGACCCGGCAAACGCGCCCAAATTGAATCTCTTCGGCTGGAATGTGGGTAGACGCAATCCCCCGTCCGGTCTGGCTACTGGCACAGTCTTGGCTGTACCGCTCGTCGATATTCTCTCGCTGAACCATATGAAGAACCTGGCCAATGTCTACTTTACCAAGGTAGATCCATGCTATGGCTTCATCGATTCTGCGATGTTCTTTCGCCGCTTGGAGGCGCGGTGGCAGTCATCTGCAGAGGGCGATTCGTATGACGGCGTGCTGGCGGGCGTTGCTGCTCTTGGGGCGCTCTTCTCCGAGACTACTATCAACATTACCGAAGCCCACCTGGTGGAACTTACACGCTCTATAACAGACACACACATTGGTTCTGCAGCCCCATCAGTAGAAGTGGTGACCGCATGGGCACTCCGAGTGATTTATATGCGCATGACCGCCCCACCATACCCGACATGGATTGCAAGCTCCACCTTGATGCATCTTATTGAAGCCTCTAAGCTCCACCAGACCTCCTCCTGCGAACCCTATGATCTCGACATTCGGCAACGACTAATTGGAGTAGCCCAACATCAAAATCTTTGGATCTCCTACGACCTGGGCCTGTCAAGGGTCTCGTTCCCCCATGAGGCTGTAGCGTTGCCGTCGCCTAGACCAGGCGATTTCACGGTAGAGCTTCTCGGTCTCCTACCCCTTTCCACCAGCCTGGGCCCTGAGAATCGACGACAGGACGAAGAGATAGAAGAGTTCTTGCTGCAGACGTTAAGCCGTAACCACACGCAGCCACCATCTATCCTCGCTCAATGTAATCTTGTCCTCTGTCTTCTCCGGCGCTTACATATGAGAAACCTCATGACCTCGCCGGCTACGATGGAGCGAGTTGTGGAACAACTGAAGCGAAGCCTCGGTGCCGCGCGTCGGATGGCCTCGGATTGTTCACCGTGGCAACATGTCGCCAATGTCCCATTTCAGATGATTAGTATCCTCCTTGAAATGGACACGAGTGCATCATTAGAGCTTCTGCCAGAAGCGATGGAGACACTGAAACTGGTTTCTGCAACCTACAATACCGAGACTATGAGGGAGGCGTACGGCACCGCGCGCCTACTCATTCTTCTCTACCAGCGCCGCCGGCGTTCAGACACCAGGTTGCTCAGCGGGCTATTAGAAGATCATCACGAGCCGTCCACCACTGAGTCACCGGTTCAACCAATGATTCCCACATCCGATGAAGTATCATGGCTGGAAGGGTTAGTCGCAGATGTACCGAGTTTGCACGGCCTTGACTTCGGTCAGTTTTTACAACTGTCGCCGAACACCCCGGGAATGTGGGGTCGATAGAACTACTATACTATCTCCCTTACCCCTTGACGTGCTTTTGGTTTTGCACGAACCCCATAGCCGGTCTCGTTACCCGAGAGTATCATTATCCTAATACAAATGTGCCACATACTGGGTGCATAACAAAAGTGGACTTGGCTAATTAAACGGCTCTGCAACCCGAAAGACGTTATGCTATCTCCGGGAGTTATCACAAGAACGAAGCCACGAAGCGAGAGAGCCCAAGCACGGGAACGCCCTCCCTCATCGTTCCATCCCATTTGGTATGTGAACCGCTCTATCCTCAGTCCAGATACAGCACGAGCTATTGTGTCAATCGCCAACACATATATTGTTGATCATCATGTGCGATCGACCTTTCATTCCAGTTTCACTCACATTGATACCCGGAAAAGCGAATCAACACGCCTGTACAGACAGTGCTACTGCAAAAGAAGCCTATGCAAATACCCTAAACCTCTCTAGTTTCATATCATTGACTCAGTGAGCTACCTGAAACTAAATCCTGTACCGTAATCAGAGTAATTCATGTACCAGTACCAGCCTTGAATATATGACTTCAAACGATAATAGTTAAATTAAGATCCATTATCAAAGTGACAAACTCGCGGGGATCGAGATTCGGTATTCAATTTCCCGATCGGCTTTTTCTGTCTTGAAGTATTCTTGATCCACGTTGCATAGCATTCAATTCCTAGCATAACCCAGCGATCAAATTGGATTAGTTAGGGTTAATGTCCAGAGAATCGAAATGCCGAGCAGGTTTACGGAGGGGCTGAAGAGAAGTGGATCCTTATATCCGACCCTTAATTCCACGCATAAATTTACGATGAACCGGACGATTCCCACTTTTCTCCATTTGATACTGCTCATTGGAACTTGAATTCAAACCCCATGCCAAGCACAAGGTTAATTTCGACGCTAACCCAAAGTTCGGTCCATTCTTTGCGGCACGTCCGATATACAGGTTAGCTCATTTTCTTTTCCGACGCTTCTCCACGATCAAATCGAGATCCAAACATGTATCGATGATGGTATGAAACACCCGTCTGACGACCTGTTGTTTTTCATCTTGGGTATTGGTGTCAACATGATCCAGTATCCAACAATTCTCGACATGCTTCTGGCGCTCCCTGGGGGTGGGAGCCTGCAGAAACGATCAATGCTTCTAAGATCGCCTTGAAAGCTGCAGGGGCCGCCGCAAAATCTGCAGATGGAGCTGAGTCCATTGCCAAGGCAGTGGAGGCTTCAGAATGAGCGGCCAAATTCGCCGACGCAGCCAAAGGCACAAAATATGAATCGGAGGATGCCGAACACGCAGCCAAGGCTCGGAAGGCCGCCGGTGATACACACTGTCAGGGGGGAGAACAGGCTCAATCGCCCAAAACCAACGACCACCCTGTGGAAGAGGAATCCATAATCAACAACGATGCCACGACCGTCGAAGTTCCCCATGTTCCTAATGAAGGTGCAAAAATTGTGGAAGATGCCGGGCTCAAAGCGGCCAACCAAGACGGGCTTGATGAAGCGCTCGAGAGCACACGGAGTGAAAATGATGCAGCCTCACAAGCATGCAAGCGTGCACCGGGGCTAAATTGTTTCAAAAATGGGGGTAAACCTCAATACAGGATGCTTGATGATGTTCCGGCGCTTGAAGACCTCGTGACGAATATACTGGAATATGGCCAAATCTGGAAAGGCGATGGCTTATTCGATAGTGGTCTTGATGGTGAGAATGGAGTTATACTCTCAGCTCGACACTATAAAAAGTATATTCAGAAAAGTACCCAACGCGAGGGTTTTGCGATTGATCGTGTTACGGATAAAAGATCGTCAAGGGCCCAAATAGGCAAATTCAAGACACTATCAATGATCGATCGGTTTGGACGTCGATTGTCTCAGGCATTTGCTGAGACTGCCCAGGGCGAAGTATACTTTTTCACCCGATCAGGGTTGGATAGAACTGCTTTTCCAGGTACTACGGTATGGAGAGGTTGGGAATACCCTGCTCTTACTCGAAATCCCCGAGTCACCAAGATCATCCAAGTGGACCCCTTCAAGGAGGGAGATCTGGGCCATACAATTTGGACTCCCGATCAGGGCCCATCTCGGAACCCCCCGAAGTCGGGGAATGTGGCGTGGAATAAGGTCTGGGGTTTGCGTTATTACGCACCACTTGTCAGCAATTGTGTTTGTCTTCCCTGCACAGGACTCATGGGGAAAGGACAGTTTTTTGAACTACAACGCTTTGGATCGGGTTGGTAGATCATACTCTGCGTTGAGTTTGCATTTACTGTGGATAGATTTGTCAGATATTTTTTCTATGATGAGTGCTTCAAACCCGCCCAGCCAAACCGCTCATTGCTGCCATTGAAACAGACAAAGCGAAGGCACTGCATCCTGGGCTTTATATAATGATGATATAGACATTATTGACAAGATAAGACCGAAAAACACGCAAAAACTAAAACAAAAACATACAACAGGAGGGATTCGCTGGTGGTCACCCACCCAACTACTAACCTCCCGGCGTGTGGCTTAAGTACGGCTGAGCGGACGGGAAGCCCTGTTCTCCACACCCTATGGTCGTATGTACTGATTGTCTATTTATCAAGACTTATATAGGTTGCCAAACCATATCACGGGTATATATGTAGACCATGCTTGACTATAGCGGCGTTCTCGCATTCTGAAGCTGATCGTTTATTCAAAATAGGTTGATTTGTTTCCAACTACTACTATATGCTCACTTTTGGTTGTTCATAGTCAAACACGAGCCTCAGACACAAGTATCGTCCTCCAGCATTGGCAACAACTATCCGGCGTGTGAAGTGGCGTTTGTTGTCGATCAATTCAAAACCCCAAATCTGAAGCCAATTGCAAGTCAGTTCAACTGTCAGCAATATAGATTTCACCAGCTGTCGCTGGAGAATGAATAATGGGTCATCAAGATAACCAACCTGCTCAGCTGTCCAGCCAGAAGAGACACTGCGTTCAAAAGTATGTACCCAAGCACCCTCGGAACCTTCATATATGAATCCTGTTCCGTCGGGAGAATCGAGGTGATTCTCACCCCGTAGGAACGTCTTGACTTCTTGTGCGTTATCTACCTCGGTCTGCAATTCAAAATCTGGTCGGATGTGACCACCACTATCTGGAGAACCATGGACAAACTCGCTCTGACCTTGAACTTCACCAAAGATGTAGTCCTTGTGCTCTTTGATTTCCCAACTCAATGTCCGCTTCTCAGTCGTACCACCCAGCTTCCCGCCCGCGGTTTGGTTGAAGTCAATGTTTGTTACCGGCTCACCGGTCTCAGGCTGAGGTGTCTGGTACGTCGTGATGTTGATGTAAAGTGTTACGGCCGCCATTGCCTTGCGAAGTAGCCAGGGGACCCCTTGCTAAATGCGACCGTAGAACCATTAGCTATTCCCTTCGTCCCGCCTGCCAGAAAATGGATGTAGACATCAAAAAGGGCATTTACCAGCTTCAGAATAGGGTCTATCTCGCCCGACAAACCTTTGTTCTGTATGATGTAGGTATACGTCGTCTCGATAAACATGGCACAAACTGGGATCTGTAGGGCAAGAATAAATCACGTGTGGTGCACTCTTACCATAACCCAATTGCCGTTGAGGTTACCAATTGTTATATCTTCCGGTGTAGCCATTGCGTAGTTAGAATTGGCCAAATAAGTTATTAACTCACGCCGGTTATCAGAGGGGAAAAAAAGAAGCAAGTGAGAAGGCTTTTAGCAACAGCTAATGCTCGATGAAAGGAGTACATTAGTTTAGTATGATGCAGATAATCATTAGTAGATATTCTAAAAATGGTATTTGTTTGCCTCATGTGTATCCTAGGTAACCTAACATGATTCACCCCGATTGAGTATCACCGCTTTTCTCGTATCAACCTGGTGCTGCATGGTTTGGACAAAACACCTAGGTTTGGGACTCTCTATTATAGAGATGTACCACTGTAAAGGAGATGAAGATGTGACCAGTTACCTATCGTTGCCCTGCACCCCACGCAAACCGTATGTGACCAAGCTACCCGCGCTGAACATGTGAGGCTAGGCTTTGCTTTGACTGGCAATATTGGAAACGATTGAAAATACTTTAGCTTGACTTTTGTGGACTGTGGCTCTCCGCAAGGGATATCCCTTCTATGCAAGGGGTGTGGATCATGCATCGATCCACCGAACAATGGACGTCAGAATACGGGAAGTTTTCTTTTACCCGTCACACTGGGCCTTACAATATGAAAGGGAAGCTGTAACGTAGCGCCCACCTCCAAACCAAAGCCTAAAACTGTAGTTAGGTAGGATGTATTTTACTATTTATTATTACCCCATGACTGCAATACAGTTTGACGGTTATCACTGACTCCTTACTCGGTTAATCTGCAGCGGTCCTCCATGCATATGCTAGTGTTGGCCCCTGCCCATTAAGCAAAGAGGTCCGCATGCCCGCTCAGTGTGAAGACTTTGCATTGATTCCTTCTTTCTGCATGCAGTAACTTCTGTATCTTTCAGTGCACAGAAAAGAGGTGGACAAACCCCTTGCTTCCCTGGACAGCAATGTGGCGTAGCATAGATCTTCCATCCAGTATCCGCTGGAGCACATTGACTAACTGTGACGAAAAGATTTCAGACCTGCATTGTGATCCTTGACGGAAGTGATATCCGAGCGTTGTCATTCTGACACCAATTGTGCTTCGGAGACCTAATATCGCAAAGATGCCTTCAGACAAAGTTCATTAGCCCCTATACCGCCCTTAACCATTTCTTTACCCAAAAAACCTACCTATCCAATTGTAGGAGCCATATGAGTATAGATACTGTTGTATACAATTCAACAACACCGGACGTGGTCTCCTCGCTCTCTTACTTATCTGCTTGATCAACCGAATCTACTACCTCGTTTGTTTGTTATAACTAAGATTAACTTAGGCTTTACCACTCGGATATTCCACCATCATGAAGGCCTTTTCCATCGTTGTTCTTCTCATGGGGTTGGGCATCGGAATGGCTGCACCCCCTTCCCCCCCTCAGGGTGAAAGCGACAACGTAGCAAGTAATCCCTCAAAGCGTTTACATACTTGGCTTTGTTCAGCTGTCAGTCCTAACTGTGTAATAGAAGGTATGTGGCTAGCCCTGCCGAAATACACTGCTAGCTGGATGCAGCGCTGACATGCCTTTAACGAAAGCTTCTAAGTGGGCGTTGTATACATTTTCTCGTTGATCGCAAATTTCTAACACTCACTAAAACTAACAGGCTGTAAGTCTCCAAAATCTCTATGAGCTAAATGCGGTCACATCATGATCTTAACATTTTCTTAGGGAGTAAGTAGCCCACCATCCCCGGGACGAATCGCAAAATTGCTTGAGCTGACCTTGATTGACAAAATAGTTTGTGAGTACCATGTAGCCCTGCAGTCAGAAGCATTGAGGCTGATACCAGATGATTGGTCAATACCAAAAGGATGTAAGTCATGTCTCCCTGCATGATTGAGAAAGAGATCATGGCTGACAAACTTTCACACGCATAGTTGGTGAGCACCCTTTGAAGAATAAAGGCTCGCTAAAATTAAGGTTAACCTGCTCGGTATTACAGGGTGTAAGCACCTCTCCTATGTGTTCCACAATACTTTAAAACTAACATTACTGTACAGCTTGTAGGTGCCATTAATATACTAGAGACGGGTTAATCCCTATCAACAGGGCTAATATGCCATTTCTTTTACATAGGATGTGAGTACCCTGTTTCTTTCAGTTTAAAACGAAGAGATCTCTAACGACAATGCATGATATAGGTCGTGAGTCATATGTGCTATGAGGATGATTTACAGCTAAATAAAGAACCATTATTGACCACCAGAGCGTATAGATTGCGAGTGATGTTCTATCTACATTACAATAGTACAGAGCTAATCCTGCCTTAGGGAGTAAGTAGAATTGCGACATGAGAAATTCATGGAAGAATGATAGATGATAGCATAGCTGATACATGACACTGGGTTGGATAGCTTGTAAGTGGCTAGGTGAGATAGAATGTGATATGAGACTGACACAATCGTTGGAACAAGGCGTAAGTTTTAACTCTCCACAAACGACATATCGTGGCTAATAGCAGCTTTACTTTAATTGTCTAGATTGTAAGTGCCATCGCAAGACATACATATATCAGCATCGGTACTGACAGCTTGGATTAGGAGGCAAGTACAATGTAGGGAGTAACTGGGTCTCATTTCACAGGTATGCTGGCATTGCGATTCCTCATCTACTCGAAGGAGGTGCCGTTGGTGTCCGCCGCTCGGAGATAATATCTAATTCCATTGGTAGAGCTCCTTGTAACCTCCTACGTACGTACTATTCAGCCTGCTGTTCAAGCAACCCCAGCTATATCCAGTGCCCCATCTGTCTACTTCGGATTTCCCGAGGCCCGAATCCTTCGATTTCCCCCGGGACCTCATCCGCCTCTCATCACACCAGCATCGCAAGTGGGATTTTCCTGGAACCACCCTTTCGATATACCTTCCACCGTGTACAGTTTCAGTCTTGATGCTAGAGTCCCCTTATTTACGGCGTGCTTCTATATTGTTTTTGTCTGTGTTCTCAACTATCTCAATAGGAGAAGGCATTATCGTCCTTGGCCTATAACTCGCACAGCATCATTTACCTACATTGCTTTTGCGCATAATATTTTGCTTGGTCTCTTCTCCGCTTGGGCTTTCTTGGGTGTATGTCGGACAGTCATATCCTCTCTCCCACCTCGGTCAAGTGCACCTTATCACATCACGGATGTCTTCTGCAGATTCGACCGCGGACAAGGGCGACTGCTATCTGATTACAGTCCGGCAAGTAATACCTCAGTGCCGCTAGCTACTCTCGACAATGACTTCTCAGGGACCTACCAGGCCGAATCCCTGTGGGAGAGAGGTATGAACTACTACACATGGATGTTTTATATGTCGATGTACTACGAGATCATGAACACTATACTCCTGCTAGTGAAGGGGAAGAAGGTCTCTTTCCTGCAGACATATCACCATGCTGGTGTGATCATATGTACATGGGTGGTGGTATCTACCGGACTCCACAAGCGGTTGTGGGCGTCTCCTTCAACACAGGAATTCACACGTTGATGATAAGAATTGACTCCCGGACATCGTCTAAAAACGGAATAATTTATAAATCGGCGCAGTATCTCTATTACACGTTGACTACACTCACGATAAAAGTACCTGTATTTATGAAGCGTACCCTGACGCGACTACAAATCGCCCAGTTCGTCTTGGGCGGGCTGGCCTCATGGTTGTACGTGTTCATCTCGTATAACAACCCCATAAACGTACCCTTAGTTGCGACCGAAGACAAATCGAACATCCAGACGTATGTTGGGCTTGAGGTAGGGTCAAATGTGGCCCCATGCATGAATAATAGTGGCCAGGTTTTTGCGCTGGTGTTGGGGACGTTGTACCTCGTCCCTTTGATTCAACCTTTTCTTAAATTCTTTGGCCGCATTTACAAGTTGGAAGCAAAGCAAAAGGCGCTGTAGAGGTGCTGGAAGGAATTTTAATACCCTGGCTCGTGAGACAAGTTCTCTTATTTCTTAAGCAGATGTGCATACAGTCCATGCTCCATTTAGTTAGACTTATTCAGTTTGAACAGTTAGAATTTCTTCAATTATTGCTAGCAGCTTTTCGCTCACATTCTAATTACGCCTACAAAGAGTAATACCAAGGAACATACTAAGTATTCAAAAAAGATGGTTTGGCTCTTGGGACAACATGATACTAGGGCTCATAGTGTACCAGAACTCTCTCTGCTCATCGACACAAATACACCAGTAGCCACGCTGGAAAAATAGTCCTCTTTGCAAACAATCTGATGAGGAATCTAATATGCTCCCGTCTTGATATCAGCTCGTATGACTTCCCCGCAGTGTTCCTGAACAATATCATATCACCTCGTTCATCAGGAGAAAGCATCTTCCAAAGGTTATTTGTCTTCTCCTCTGTGAAGAGAAAGGCAGTGCCCAGAATAACATAGAGTCGCAGCACAGGGTGTAAGTCCGGCGAATGCCAATCAACAGTCGATGACCAGATTATCCGCGGCTCACATGGTAGTCTTCTTAGCTTCATCGCGGCGCCCCAGAAGTCCATGAAACTAAGGCGGCCACGTTCGCCTCCCACAGCATGGACGCAACCGGTGGTATTAAAAGCTACATGGGCTACCATTCGATCAACAACAACGTCCACTGGGACCTCGTCAATGGTAGCCTCGATTTCTGGTTTGGAACACCGCGTAGGCACCACGACACTAAACACAGAGGATGCAATCATCGCAGTTGCGAGAGCCGTTGATGGTGTTGACAAGGGAACACTGTATCCCGGGTATGGATATTTCTCTGCTGGTCCGATCACAGAAGGGCGGAGTATTAACACCTTCGATGCCCATCCCTTTTCGATGAAGAGGTTTAGGACCAATCGCTCTGCGAGGTGCTTCCCATACGCATACGGCCAGGGAAAATCGTGGAGTTCAAATTCAGTCGAGGAGCCAGTCTTCGTGATTTGGTCACGGGCATCCTGGGCACTAAGAAGGCTGTCATCCAACAGCTTTCCCTCGCCCAGGAGTGGGTAGATCTCTTCATTTATCTCTGTCTGGGGCTTGCTCGAAAGCTTGTAAAGATGTGTGTTGGCGAAGGCTGTGGAAACATAGACGAATCGATCCAGGCAGGTAAAACCTAGGGCTAACTGAGCTAAGGATTCGCTTGGCTGGACAATATGATCAAACACCCGCTCAAGCGAATAGGTCAAGTTGATTGTGGAAGCCGCATGGATAATGATGTTGACCTCTTTCTGCAGCTCAGTAATCATCTGAGGCGAAAGTCCAAGGTCTGCCTGCATGATGTCTCCATCGATCACCGTTATAGACTCCAAGTTGAATAGCCACTTGAAGTCCGCCTCGGGCAGATTTCTTTGCCATTTTCTGATCAGTTGGCTTTATGACCCGATGTCGTCAGTTCAACTAAATCAAGAAAGCAATAAAATCCAGGGTTTCTCTAACCTTTCACCCCTCCTGCAAAGTATATAAATGCGCTTGGGACGAGCTTTCGAAGCTAACCGATGGGTGATAGCAGTTCCTAGGAAGCCGGAGGCTCCCGTGATGAGAATAGACTTATCGCAATAATAGTCCCACATCATTGTGATATGTCGGTTATGCTGCTCAACACGGTGTATCCGGTGTTACGTTGCTGTCCATACCATCAGCATATATGTCTAGAAGAAGATCCTGGCCAATGCATACTTACTACTCCTAGCTACGGAATTTTACAGAGTACTGATAGGGTCAATAAATGCCAGTCGCGAATGTTCCAGTTTATGACTGATGAATAACCAGTCTTCTTCAGATGAGAAGTATCAGAGCCTAAGTCTGGTAAAGTGAGAGAGGTCAGGACTCAGCTACGGGGTATAGGGGTGAAAACTCCTCCGTGGTATTCAAGGGATCATTGCAGGAGCAATAAGCTAGTAACACCCTTGCTGCGTAAGGTGGCACTTCCTAGAGCACGATACTCCACCTAGATAAGTGCATAACCACACTTTGTCATATGATTGACAAATATTTAACGGTATTTACTGTTTGGGTAACGCTTGCATAGATAGCCGGAGGATGTATGTAGGTAAAGCAAGGGGGCTTCATACCGATCTGTATCTCTTAGTTTCTACTCTTTTCACCTACAGGTAACATTCCAGGTCTAGAACGAGATATTTTTCCCGATCTAGATGCCCCGTCTGTATTTACGCTGCTTTTTTTTTTTCCCCTTTTTTTTGGGGGGGAAAATCCTGGTACTCGGCAATCTGACACCCAGCAACAAAACTACCAAATGGTAAAGGAGAAAAGTGAAAGACAGGACGTCGAAAGAGAGAACGGCGAATAACCTCTTTTTACCTTAGGGGCTGTCATCTTCGGACAATAGCGATTTCGGTCTACTCGTATACAATGACAGAGACAGATCCCAATCCTGACCTTCTCCTATCGTCGTTGGAAGCCAGTCCTTCAAAGCTCTCGACGACTCAAATACAATACGCTCAGCCAATTCCTGATAGTCGCCATGGAGCATCTGCCCGTCGGACTGCTGACGAACGTGACAATGGCCCCGAGGGAAAGAAGCTTCAATTCTGGATTGATCGTAAAGTCACATTGGCCTTCTTCCCACTGTGCTTATTGACTTTGATGGTAGCACTCGAAGCTGCCTCTCTGTCAATTGCACTTCCGGTAAGATTTGATCTGGAATTTCTTGGATTATCTGGAGCATGTGCTAACATATAAAGGTTGTTACTGAAGAGTTAGGTGGCTCGGCCATTGAGGCCTTCTGGAGCGGAACCTCATTTGTCTTGTGTTCTGCCTGTAAGTATAACCAACAATGAATATCAAACGGAAATGCTAACAGTTGACAGGTTGCCAGCTAATATTTACATCTCTATCAAGTGCTTTTGGTCGCCAACTTTTGATAGTCATTGCTGTCATCTTTTTCCTCGTGGGGACTATCGTGTCTGGAGTAGCGACAAACTTCACCCAGATGCTGGTGGGCCGCTCCATTCAGGGAACCGGCGGGGGTGGTATTATTGCACTAAGTGAGGTATCTGTCACTGACATGGTCCCGTTCCGACTGCGAGGTGCATACTGGGGTGTTCTGGGATCAATGTGGAGCGTCGGATCTGTGATCGGACCTATAATGGGAGGTGGTTTCTCAACGAATTCGGACTGGGTGAGTGGAATACCATCATTCTAAGCTTACAGATTATTTCTAATTCCAAGTGCATAGCGATGGATCTTTTATATCAATATTCCGTTTGCAGCTCTGTCAATCCCGCTAATAGTAATATACTTGAAAATCAAGACCAAGAAGACGACCAGGCGCGAGAAGCTCAAAAATTTTGATACGGTCGGATTAGTCCTCTTCGTATGCAGTACTGCATCTTTCTTGGTGGCTCTCAGCTGGGGCGGAGTGATGTATGTCTGGCATTCTTGGAGGGTGTTAGTACCTTTGATCATTGGGACTATTGGCATCATCGGGGTGATGGGCTACGAGACCCATATCCCCAAAGACCCAATTTTGCAAGTGTCAGGGATTGATAACCACTCTTTATTAATCAATTATATTGGCACGGTGTTGCAAGGGCTTACACTCTGGTGTATCCTGTATTATCTTCCCCTTTATGGGGAAGCAGTTCATGGATTCAAGCCTCTTCCTGCCGGGGTTGCAGCTCTACCACTTGCCTTTGCCATTGCGCCGAGCGCTTGCGCGTCGGGGATTATTGCGGTGGTATCGGGGCGCTACCGCATTCTCATCTGGATCGGTTGGGCCGTCGCTACACTAGGCTTCGGTGTCCTCTGCTATTTTAATAGGACAACGAAGGGGGCTATTTGGATCTCTCTTATCGCAATCCCAGGCCTAGGCCTAGGTGCACTTGTGACAAGTATCGCGTATGCCATTCAGGCTTGCTCGGAGAGTCGCCATTTAGCTACTGCAACTGCGCTTTTCAGCTTCTTTCGTGCATTTGGGCAGTCGCTGGGTGTAGCCATTGGCGGCGTGATCTTTCAGAATCGTATGGAGGCAAACTTGCAGAAGTACCCGGCGTTGGCACCTATGGCAAAGAAGATAAGCCACAATGCGGTTGTATTGGTGGGAAAGATACAGACGGCACCAGCATCGCAGAACAAGGATGATCTCCGCCAAGCGTACACAGACAGCCTGCGGGCTGTCTGGATTTTCTGCTGCGTCTGCACAGCTGTTGGGGGTATTCTGAGTCTCTTCACGAAGGAGTATAGTATTGATCAAACACATGATACGGACCAAGGGCTTGAAGAGTAACGTGCGCGGTCTTAGCTTTCATGCAGAGGACAGGGTGTGTGTTAGACTACCTCGAGTTATACTACCGGCTGAATATCTCTTCAGTTTTTGACCTTATGAGTAACCCAACAATATATAATCCATAGTATGCACCTGGCCTATTTCCATTATTACCTTATTAAGGAACTACCTAATTCGGCCAAATGATGTATATAAATTGCTCATCTATGGAGCATTGGTGGACATTTGGTGTCAGACCTCCTTGGGTCAACTACTTGTCATCTCAACTGCTTTGCGTAGTAGAATAGGTTATGCCGAGGCCCAGTGCTAGTAAGCATAAGGGTTTCTAGTTCAAGGGGTATGTTTCATCGAACGATGAGCTTCCTCGATACTACGAGATCTCGTCAAGGCGTCTAGGGAATCAAGCGTCATTTGCAGATCCTAGGAGAGACTAGGTAATTGTTGACTTTCACGTATTTACCGTATCATAAACAGTTCTTCAAATCAAACTGACAGTTACGGCTGAGGATGCCTTATAAAGAGCAACTACCCTGTTCCAACCGAGACAGCCCTCCATACAACCTATCGTATCACAGGAGCTTTTTTAGCTTTTATTTAAGTTCATGGCTTTCGAATCGGCTACTCGAGCGCACCAAGCCCAGAACCATCCTGACACGCACAGCCAGTCAAAATGGATGACAGGAAGCCATTTTTCTCTTTCCCAGGTCATTAGCTTCAACGTTCCATTCACACCATTCAACTTCATCCGCGCCTTGTTCAAGTAGCATTTTCACTACGGACTCTTGTCCATATATGGCCGCCAGCAGGAGTGGCGTAAAACTTTGATCGGGGTATTGGCACCCGGTGAGCGATATGATATAGACGAATAGTTCTACGACCGCGCTTTGGCCATTCCTGGCTGTGAGCTGGAGGGGTGTGTCATCTTCGTCGTTCGCACAGTTGATATCTGCGTTGGCGGTATCAAAAAGGTGTTTCACTGCATATAAGTCTCAGTACTCTGCTAAGTCGAAAATGGGATTTTAAATATCTTCATCGTCGGAGCAATGTATTATAGTAGAAGACGTATTACTCCGGATCATGGTTAGGAAATGCCAATGGGTTGGAGCTGCGAAGATAGTTTGAGATAGCGGTGGGAAAGCTTTATTTTCGGATTCCAGAATTGGATGGAGATGTTATGATTCTGAGTTAGTTGTAAAGTATCTAGGGGTGCTACAATAGTCGAATAAAAAGGATGAAACTAGCAATCTCGCGTAGGCATATGTCTGTAGTAGCCTGAGATACATTTAAACAAACATTCCATCAATGTATCACTATCCGATAGCAATTGTTTTGCAGAGACATACTTACCAAATGCGGTAAGAGTGCACTGACTCGGAAGAACAAGCAGCATTCGTAGGGCTAGGCTTTCGGACCTTCGCTGCCTTGCCAATGCAGCTCATCACAGTATTCTATGGCTAGGAAACAGTCTCTCATTTTCTAGAATGTTCCTTCTTCCTCATCCTGTCTGCAGCATAGTCTCGCTGAAGTTGGGGGTTTAATATATTTATCCGTCATTAACTACAAATTAATGGACTGCACATGCCATATACCGACTTTGATGAGAACATCGTACACAAATCCTCATTACAAATACTAGAAACCCTCACGCCATCTTCGAAACCAATGTTTCATCTACCATCTCCTCCCATGCCCCAAACCTCCAAGTAAACCAGATCATCACGGACACAGCTCAACCCACCATTCTAGCCCAGAACACAGCTAATGACACAGAAAACAATGGATACAATGTATAAGTGACACGGTACTTCACCTTCACCAACCACTTATCAAACCATCACGGATGTAGAGGCGATTCAGACTTTATGCGGGTGATGGCGCGGTGCATGAATCATGCCACGTTTCGAATTTCCGGCTGAAGATTGTTTTGCCGGTATGGCTATATATATCCGGCCTAATTTCAGATGATAGAACGCTTGGGGTATAGTTTAACTTGTTTTAGTATAGTATAGTATGCTAATCACTGAGCACTAGCTTTGGGCCTAAAATATGGTTTATTTGTACTTCATGCCTTGAGTTTTGGGGTGGGGCACTATTGGAGAGGCTAGTGTAGAGGTACTAGTGATAGTTTACTAGGTTTTCTGTGCTTAGGGAAATTCTGTTGGTGTGGTGTTTCTAATATGTTGTGCTGTGGTGTTGTTTGGTTGTCGGTTTATTTGTGGGCTTCCAGTATGGAAAGTTGTTCAACTATGCAAGCGTTGGATTTCTTAAGAAATTTGATTTCTTAATGACCTACGTAGCGCTATGAGATTCTTTGCATGAGCTTGTCTCAAGGGAGCATCTCATCTCCCTGCCAGTCAATTCAAGATAAGACGATTCAATCACTTTTCTTGTCTCTTAGATCGTTCACTCCAAGATCTAAGATACTGAGAACACGATGTTGAACCAAGAATTCTATGTGTCATTACGGATATATTTGCAGGAAGGTTGTTTTTGAAGATGCAATGCAATTGAACAAGAATATATAAAAATCCCCCTATATACAATGATCGCCATGACGGCCCGAGCAAAGCTCATGGGGGCAAAGTTTTCTAAACTTCCTCATCCTCCACTACCGACATAACCCCTAGCGACGCCGGCGTCACCCGTTAAGCAACATCCGAAGATATGTTATGCATCACTTGTCCATCTGTAGAACACTAAAAACTCGCTGAAGTTTCAAAAAAGAAAATGCTGTACTATACATCAGAATCATTAAAAGATAATCCGGTGAAGCTGTTTACAGCTTGTTCTGGCCCTTGTTGAAGCGCTCGAAGGAGGACACAGGGGGAGCGGAGTTGGGGTTGGGGTGGTGCTTCTTGAGGGCCAGCTTGACGTTGTACTCGAGGTCGAGGCTGGCCTTGGGGTCATCAGTCTTGGGCTTGAAGTCCACAACAAGGTCGTCCTTGACGGCGAAGACGGAGTCGATGTCCAGATGAGGGTCGTCGCTGGGGTAGATCTGGTTGATAACGGTGGCGTAGTCGGGGTGGGTGATCATGAGATGGATGTGAGCGGGACGCATGGGGGAGCGGTCCATGAGGTTGAGGAGCACACCGGCGGGGCCGTCGGTGGGCAGGGAGTAAGGGGTGGGGTGGTAGCAGTACCACCAGAACTCGCCCTTCTCGTTGGAGCGGAACTTGCCGCGCAGGTTGTTCTCGGTCTGGTTGGGGTCCTGGAAGTCGTACTGGCCGTTGGCGGAAGCTTGCCAGATGTCGAGGACGGCGCCCTCGATGGGCTTGCCGGTCTCCATGTCCCTGAGGACACCGTGCATGTAGGTGACCTTGCCGTTAGGGTTGGGGTCCTGGATGATGCTGTCGCCGAGCTCGCGGAAGGGAGCGTTGGGGGACCAGAAGGGACCGAGGATGACGTTGGAGGTGGGGGAGACACCGTCTTCGGTGACGATCTTGTTGGCGATCTCATCGACAAGGCTGATGGAATTCGTTAGTTTGTTTTGTACTATGGTGGAGATCACCATGTAGATTCGACTTACGATTCCAGACCGATCACGTCGCAGATACGGTGGCACTCGTTCCGGATGGGAGTGCTGATCTTGCCGATGGAGTTGATGAACTCGACACCAAGCATCCATTCGGCGGGGGTGAGCTCGACCTCGCGGGCGAAATCGTGGATGTGCTTGATGAGAGCGCCCAGGAGCACACGAGTGCGCTCGGGGGTCTTGGGTCCCATGGAGTTGATCACATAGGGAGTGAAGTTGGGGTCGAACTGGCGGTTGGAAGGCATTGTGTATGATGTATGGGTGGATGGATGTCAAGAAGACAGTTCAGAGGGGGTTGGAGGAAGGTAGACTGGATGGATGAAAGAGCGAACATAGCGAGGACGTCGAAGGTCTATATACACGATCTCAGGCAAGTCTGGATAGTTAGGGATGCCGACGGCAAATCTTTTCGGCTCCTCATCCTTGTGGGGGGTGGGCAACCGTGTTGGACCAAAAATATCCCGTTGAGAGGTGCCGACTGGATTGGTCCATTTTTTTTTATGGTCTGATCTCTTCAGTTTGGCAACTGTCAAAGTTTAACAGCCGACTAGTAGTGGTTTTTGGGTCAACTGGATCGCAGAGACGTCGATATCAGAACTGTTAGGGAAACGACGTTGGCTGAGGGCGGTAGGCGCCGGATCTGAATTTACCCGCGGGTAAGTCCTCTCGCTACCCCGGGATTCGCCCCCGGGCCGCTGGATTTCTATGTCCAAGACATGATTGGTTGCCTACCTTGCCGATCTGAACACCCGACCCACGACCCGGCACGTGCCAGCCGTGATCTGACAAACGCGGGGTCGCGCACCCGCGTGATCATGGATGGCCATTCCCCCTGGAAGAACTACGGTCCGAGAAGGCAACGCACTCTACTGGGAAGGCGGTGAAAGGCAGAATCATCCTTCCCCGGACCTTCTCCGGCCCGAGGACCCTGACTGTCGTTTCTCTGGCACACTTCGACAGCTTCATTTCTCATGTTGTTTGAATGGTTATACTAGTGAAATTACTGCCACTGTCCCATAGATTTCAAAACTTAGTATAATCCCACAGTTCCAGAATCAGTGGCGGACGCTCCAAAATCCACATGAACAGCGATCATCCCGCCACTTGCAAAGTCATAGTAGCTCTCATGAGCGGCTGATTGAATTCCCCAGAGGCGTCGAGGCGGAAACGAGTGGATTTTTTTTTTATGATTTCTTTTCTCGCATACAATTGGTACCGAGAGTCTCCGTAATCTTTAGACTGGGTTTCAATTGGTTTAGAACTGTTGTTGATCGAGGATCTAACCGGATGTTCCGGGGTTGTCACATATGGGCATTGCTATTTCACGACGGTTGCCCTTCAGACTTTTGCACATCGAAGTCTATGATGCTTAGTGATGTCTCGTCATCTATGTCCCTTGTAGCATCCAGGAATTAAAAAAGGAAGAGTCAAGTATTGCGAAGGAATCCCAAAGTTCCAATCTGCTACGGACACTGATCCGTTACGGAATATATATCCTTCATGTGTAGTAATTGATCTAGTTTCCACTGCCTTGCCGTAAGGCTGCAGAGTCCTCTATTGAGCTATTAAAATTATGTACACAATTATTCCTACGCTTAATTTCATTCTGATTGGAGTTGAAGGAGTTAGAGATTTTTTAAGCGTAGCAAATCAGAAATTTGCTGCACACAGACATCTGGAGTAGGTAGGCGGTATGCGCAACGGCTGGCCTCCCTTGACAAAGGTGCGGCAGATACTGACCGTCCGACCGATGGGGTCCGTTTTCCCATCTAGGTCTAGCGTTCCAAATCGGGTATAGCAGCTTGACACCGTTGTTATGATTTTGTTATAACATGGGCAAGTCAAAGTCGGACTTTAGCTCCAAATAACTAGTACAAAAGGCTAGATCAAGTGGTTTTCGCGCTTGGCGCTACATTTACTCTTGAGATATTTGAGATGATACTGTCATACGTACCTCGGAGTTCGGTCGTTGCCACAAATCGCAGAGCCTTGAATGATGAAGCACGCCAGAAGCTGATTCACGGGTTAGAGGAACAAGTCGACATTTTGTTTAGGGAAGTTCAGAAGAGTGATCCTATTATATAGTGGAAGCTTACGTGTGGAAATTATGTTCTAGATGCATGGTATAGCGAGCCCCCGACGTCATGGCATAAAATCGATGCCATGGCCCTAGCTATGACTTTGAATTACGCAGCATGGTCTGAGACACCAGGGGCTACTGAATTTTTCAAGGCTAAATTAGTGGACAGTCTACTCAGGTGAATTCGTGGCTCTATGATCGTTATTTGACCGGATTGCGATGCGTTGCTATAATATTGCCCTACTATGGCTCATGCTTGCTGGTTAGCTGTATCTGGAGATTATTTTACTATTCATGTTTGCTTTCATGACACTGCTTCTTGGGGGCCATTTGTTAATCATAAAAATCTTGCATCAATTAGGGTGAATATCACACTACAGCAAGTTAAACACAATGTCAATTCAAGCCACCCAGGCAGCATCAGCAGCGTTTAACAGCATCTATCTTGCTCAATTTTCTTTCCAAATCGACGGAACTCTGCAGTTATTAGCTCTGTTGTAGTTAAAGCCTCGCGTGCCACTTACGAAACTTCAATGACTGCACATCTGCCTCCTCGGACTACATTGGCAGCTTCTTGAATAGCTGAGTCTAGCTTTTCTTGTTCTTTCACTGTAATACCCCAAGCCGTACCCGCCGCAGTGGCAATCCCTGGGTAATCAGGTGATGGCTCGAATGATATATTAAGATCTAAGCCATACTCTGTTAGCTGTGTGGCGTTGAGCTTTTGGCGATGTTTATTCCTCGACGGCGAATAAAGCAGTGATGGACTAACCTCGCCTATTCGACTTTGAAGACAACCCATCCTGGTGCACAAGCAATGCGGACACCTTGGGTGCGTTCCATCCTCCATTGTTTAGCACAACTAGGAGAAATGGGAGATCATACCGCCTAGCAATCCAGTAGACACTCTCCATTTGCGAGAAGAGGAATGTTCCATCCCCAACGCTATCGCGTCGTCAGACTATTGATATCACGGTGTGATCATCAATACTCACATTGCACAGATGAATGCGCCGGGCTTGGCCAGCTTGACACCTAATGCCGCTCCGCCTCCCCACCCGAGGCCACCGGCGCCGCTTCCGACGAGTGTTCCTGGCTAAAGCTGTGTTAACGGGTATCGGATAATCAGGCAGGTAAAATACCTGTGTCAAGTTAAGGTGCTGAATGATTAGACCTGCGTTGCTGACGGCTTCAACAAGGTAAACAGTATCTTCCGGAAGGTGGTGTCGCAGTCTGGAGGCGAGGTATGGAACACGGATCGCGCCGTCCTGTGAAGGAGACTCCAAGGCTCGTAGATTCTCTTTCCGGCGCAAGTAACGATTCGCGCGTGCCTCGAATGCCGTAGCATAATTCGTCTTTTCAATGCCTTGCTTATCGATATAGGCGTTTAGTTGCCGGAGTGCAATCTCACAACTAACTTTCAGCCTGCGGGTTGCGTTGATCGAGAATACTAGTTACAGGTGATCAATAAGGCAACCAAATGCTGTGGAGTGGGTACATACGTGGCATTTGTTGCTTCAGGGGATCGACATCAAGGTGAAAGACTGTCGTGCCTAGACAGTCTATTAGTAGTTAGTCTACTGAGCTTGGGCGCGAGTCTCCTACCCTTCTGTGGTTTTCCAGCAGTAGGAATCCAAGGTACGTCGCAGTCCAGGATCAAGATTACATCCGCCTCGCAGACCGCCGGGTGTGTGGTAATGGTAACACCAAGATAGGCTTCATGATCTGTACGCATGGACATGTCGGACCCAACTGACTCAAGAACGCTTATTGGTAGCTTGTCGCAAAGCTCTGCTAACAATGGTGGCGCTTGCGGATTACGACCGAGATACCCTGCGATAACAAGTGGTTTCTTGGCGTTTATGAGCGTGCTTCCAATCAATTCAACCTCTGATGCCGTCAGCAATAGTCCAAACAGGGCTTTACAAAGTACGTCTGACCTGATTCGGGCAATGCGCTGGGAACAATTGGACTGAGTATCTCCTCCCCAAGGAATCGCCTGTCCACGTGCTAAATATTTCGGTTAGCAGTTTTGCTTTTAAACTAGATGGTAGTGCGCACTTCTTCGAGGACCTCTCTCGCTGCCGTAAGATATACTGGTCCCTTGGAGTCGGACATTGCAAAATGCAAAGCTCTATAGACCATCTCTTTGATATTACGGCCAGTCTTGATCTCACCAGAGTACCTGCAATACTGCCGAAGAATTGCCGCCTGGTCGGGCACATCTTGCAACCAATGAATGAACCTACATCAGTGTCAGCTGAGCTGAAAACCGTACTTCCCGTACTTCATACTCCGTCCTTGAGCCGAGAAGCTCGCCATTCTGGGTGAAGGGGCTTAGTCCAGCAAAACATAAAACAGGCACCCTGCCCACTGAGGCGTTATGGATGGATTGTCCCATAGCGAGAGTACCACAGTCCACGTGCACAATGACACATTGCTAAATTGATTCAGAACAGGAGCGTGGATTAACACTTGATATATCTCACCGGAATTCCCGTGACCTGAGCATACCCTAGAGCAGCTGACAGGGCGACTAATTCTGAGGGACAAGTGATTATCGTCGGGAATTTGGACGAATTTTCTGTTATGTCTAAGTCTTTTGTTCATTAAGAGTACCAAATACGTCGCACCTTGCTTTGCCTTGATCATCGCTTCCAACATGGCCGGATGATCGCTTCCTCTGTTGTGTGTTAGACACGCATAATGAACATACATACCGGAATACTTACAGATTGACAAAACAATTGGTAACGCCAGCCTCCGCTTCGAAAGCTATTAGCTCCATTACCTCAACCATCGCAGATTTACATACAAAGCGCTTCAAAGAAGCCTTCCGCAGCCGTGGCCGTCCCACTATCTTCAACATTCTCATCGTCAGCACGATGTGGCCTTTTTCTAGGGTTCGCCGACTCTCCACTTCTAAATTCCATTATATTGTCTGCTGCCAATCTAGTTCGTGCTAACACTTTCACATTCCTGAAAAACAGCGAGGGATATATATAACGTTTAAGGCGTCCTAAAGATCGACATGCCAAGTGAGCACGTGTCCGACGCTGTGTTCTTCGACTTCCCGAGAGCCAACCGTTTCAAGATATGAGATGGAAATCCGCGGTGGTAGGGTTCGGACCCCGCATATACGATGGGGGGGACTTTATCAATGGTCCCGATTCGTCGTTGTCCATTCGCACCCCTGTCAATTTGTGATGGTTGTTTACATTCGGTGGTGAATACATTTAGTAGAAGTAATTTGGGTTGAATGCAATTTTGGCGGCAATTAGGGATATATTGATATAAATACCCCCGGTAAATCCCGGTATATGTACTCGGATTTATTCCATTAATATGAAATATATGGTAGAGGGTATACTGGGTATAAGATTTGGTAGCCCTCTATCCTAGAGATCATTTCAATAAGTAACGCCGCAGTCTTGCATCTTAATGCAGCCCCAAGGTACCACTCAAAAGGGATAACCCCTCTAAGTGCACCAACCGAGCTGGACCAACATTCCAAAAAGATCTATTTATGTGGATAAAGAAGAACAAAAAAACATACAACAGGAGGGATTCGCTGGTGGTCACCCACCCAACTACTAACCTCCCGGCGTGTGGCTTAAGTACGGCTGAGCGGACGGGAAGCCCTGTTCTCCACACCCTATGGTCGTATGTATCAGTTTAATGATTGCAGAAGGTTATACACCATGAAAGCGTCTCGTTGTTATAGCTGTAACTTACTGCAGTTATGAACTGGGTGCTTGCCCTGTTAAATACGGAAGCCCAAGTCGGCGCCAGTTACTAGTTGGATAGACTCCGGCTCTCAACCATTGATAAACCAATTAGTGAAGCTACTCAGTAATTGGGCAAATGAGTAATCCAGTATGTAAGGCTTACGCTGAAAACACGTAGCTCTGTGTGACAAAAACAGAGAAAAGAAACAGAGTTCAAGGAGAAGAACGCTGCGTTTCATTCAAGAACAAGGGTTTTGAACTCTCGATCTGCATCGGCCCATTCCTTGAGAAATATCGTCCCTATCCCAAGGCGGCGGGCGATATTAGACTCTGGGTTTCTTTCAACCATCATTGCATTCAAAACAGGAAGGATTTCTGCATTCCCGTACAGGTATTGTAACTCAAAATCGGCCAGGTCGGGGTTCTCTGTAAATCTCTTCTCAAATGCCAAGTCTAAGGCAGGACCCAAAATTGCCCCGTCTCCTATTGATAATGCAATAAATTCTCTAGTGGTGTTCATAGGCGCGGTTTCGTTATATGCGGATATCCAAATGGCACCAGATGGTATTCCAGCTCTGGACCGGATGATGAACATGTCGCGCCTTTTACCAAACTTGCAGGTGTCCAATGTAAACTGTGCGACCTGGCCATAGACAAGGATGTGGCCGGGAGCCAGCTCGCAGTGTTCTATAAGGTTGATGTTATCATTTGCGAATCCACCAAAGGCATCCACCCAGAACGCCTCATACGTCGGCCACCTAGCATCCAGAGCATAGACTGTCTCACTATTGAACCACGGGTCAATTGGGAATTGGCTTGAGATGCAGCCTTCCAGCCAGGCTGCTGCTATATCAATTGCATTGCGTGTACCAAAACTGGACCTCCCTATCCGAGCCTCAGGCTTACAGATGCTAAGCCCACTTTTTGATCCATGCTTGGGAGTCATCCAGATTGCGAGTCCAGCTAACACATGCGGATGCATTATGTTCCCGTCATGAGACACCCATGACCCAGAAGGAAATCTGTCTCTCTTGGTATTCGAACCGTTGCCTGTGGGCACCCAGACAACAGCTTGGTCCATCTGGGAAATTGGTAACCCATAATAAACGCCTTCATCTCCATGCATCGCGCGTAAGACTGCAGAGATGGCACACAGAGCGTCGGATGGAAATGTTAAATGTCGGGTCGTGTACTGTTCCACTACACTCCAATGCTTGTCTACTGTTGGAAAGTTATATGTTGTAACAGGCTCGCAGAGTGCGTTGGACTCGAACTTCACTCCTGGATCTGGATACTCCTGGTAAGTGCCATACTCAGTAAAGTAGAGAAGCCGTGGGGAAAGCATTGCTTCTTGAAGGGTCCATCCTCTCGTAGACCACGTGCTGCAGTCTATACACGTTGCCAGACTTGGTGCTCGGGTAGCTAGAGTGAGATCACCTATCTGCACGGTCTCATGAGCCCAGGAGCGAGGCCTAGTTACTCCCGGTAAGCCATAGTTTGAATCTTTGCCTGCCAATGCAACTAATGTGCAAAGAGCGCATGCGTAAATACGATCCATTTGGTTTATCTGGTTCATCTTTTCAGTTTCATCGCTCTGGTTGATGCAAAGCGGATCAACCCAAAGATATTGCATTCCCATTTGGTTGCAGGCATGAAAAAGCATCTTGGATTGTGAGAGGAAGATCCTCTCGCTGGAAATAGGGTAAGGACGGTAGTGTTATCCTTTGGTTTTTGCCATAGACATAACTGAGTGCCACATACTCACAGTCTGCGGGCGCTTCGATGAGACGGTTTCGGAGGACATCAACCACCTTCATCCTCTGCGGTCGCTGAAAGAGCTCTCTGTTCGACCTTGTATTGATTGAGTGGATCCACATCTGAATTTCCTTCCAATTCACGTATCCGTCCATAGTTGGAAGTGTGTTGGGCTCTGTAATATCCTTGGTCCTCCCAGTATGGAAACCACGTCTTTCGCTCTCGGGATGACTGCCTATGGCCATAGTAGCCGTGTACCACCAATCCGTGCCATATAATTTGTACCCAAAATAGTCACATCGCAGGACAATGTTCAACTTCAAGGAATGCAAGCAACCCGCCTCCAGCCCGGCTAGCTCTCCATATGTGTTCGTAGTGTGCACAAGTAACCGACAAAGGCAACAATTAGCGCTAGATTTGAAGAATTTAGAAAGAGACACCATGATTTCCACAGTTTGCTTAAATTCTAAGTGTAGACAGATAAACAAGCGTGGGAGTCTCAAGTGACGGCAGAATGGGCATAATGAAGTGTCTTCCGCGCTGTGCGACATGGAACAAGTGATACAGTTCGAATGAAAGAGGTTTGGGTTGAATCGTTCCTTATAGCCATCAGAGCCTTCACAACGAAATCCTTTGCACAAGCTACAGCCAATGCTTTGGACTTAGAATTCTTCGGACCTGGTTGTGATATTAATACGTTCAATGCTGAAGACCTAGTCAGATTTAGAGACACGATAGTTATATCCTGGACTCCTAGGCAACTCTTGGGGAACGCTTTCAGGCCGTGTTCTTGGCATGCATCGCTAGCTCGCCCTGAGTGTGAACCTCAATGCCCCACCATGGACAACAGGCTAGGTAGTCAAGCTTGGACAGTCGATCTATCATGTAAAATGCATCTAACCATAGACCTTAATAAATTACACCGTGATAGATAGAGCTTCACGAAGCTGGAGGGGTGGTGGGACCCTATAGTGTTCTCTGCTGGTCAGTCTACTTGGTTATGACTATGCCTCCCAATTAGTGTTGATAGACATAATGATTTTATGCTGTCCGCCATGGTACTTTTACCTGATGATTTAGAAAGACATTCATATAGTACAGACATCTTAGACCATTTCTCGTAGTTAACATGGTTCAACATATGCCTTCTCAAGAGTAGGGCAATTTAAGTTGGCGACACTCGCCAGAGTCTGACTAATGAGTTATCAAATCGCATAGTGCGGGGAAGATAGACAACCTCACAAGTAAGCAACACACCCCCCTCCTTCTATCAACAGCTCTCAATCAACCAGGTTCGATCGTTGTCCGAACTCATTGATACAATGCCCACTGCAAAAGCAACCCTTAACGGTACTCTCCTCGCCGAAACCTCCACATGGGAGGAAGTCGAAGGAAACATCTATGTACGCCATCCTTGTCCCCGCATTTGATATCAATCTGATTAATTTTGAAATAGTTTCCCCCATCGGCAATCAAGGACTCCCTTTTCGCGAAGTCGGACCACACGACATATTGTGGGTGGAAGGGCGATGCAAAATACTTTTCTATTGTCCTTGGAGGTATTATCTCCTATTTCCTGGCTCTGTATATTAGCAACATTAACAGAAACATGCTGATGCTGGTAGACGTGACGGTTCCAAATGCGGCGTGGTATTATCCAGAGCCCTTTGACAAGGCGAAGCATATCAAGGATTTTGTAGCTTTTTGTAAGTTTGAGAAGTGGAGATATTACTTCTATTCTATGGCTCTCTCTCTTCTTTGGTATTCCCATTTCCGGTCAATCTATCCTCGATGCTAATCCGTGGCAGATCCTAATAAGGTCGACGTTAAGGTTGAATGAGTTGTACTCGATTATGGACAAATGCAGTGAGCTCTTTGACGTGTCAACTCGGATATGGCCAGATACAATAGCTACAGATGAAGATCTTACACGTGGCGAGCTCTATCGTTTTACTCTATCATCAAATTCAGAGACCAAGTCGAGAGACAAATATGGAACACAGTTCATGTTACTGTGGTATGAGAGACATTATCAAGAATTTCATAAAGTCTATTATTTTGTGCCTTGGGCTTTCATGAAGTGGATGTGAGCGGCTGAGTAGGAGCATTGTGTTGACTGAGTGCACAGAATGCCGCATGCCCTCCCAGGCCGGGTCAACACACCCGTTGCAGAAAAACTATTCAGTCTCCAAGAGGATGTTATTATAGGATGTTTTCTTCCCTGAGTACATATCATCTAGTCAATGTGGGTGCAGGGAAGCTATCTCGTCACCTTGTATTGCCGATCAGCCAGGCATAGTGGCATTGGTCAACTCGGTCAACAGTCCCGTCCAGGCCGTATCTCCCAAATCAAGATTAGCACCGTTGTCGAGCATCTCAGACCATATATCTTCCAATTGCCTCTCGTCCGTATCATCCAGATTGCTGGGTAAGTCACCTGGTGGATCCAATTCGATTGTGGTTGCCGGTGTATAACTGGCTCCAGATGTGGAAGGCAAGGGTTGCCTCGGCATGTCAGGACCGGCCGCGTTTACATTGGGAATAGAGTTGCGATTTGGAGAAGCAGCCAGCTTTTCATGTTTCCAGTGCTTCTGTAGCACACCCATCATGGCATTGATACCCTCTTTCACTAGTGAAGATGATAGCTGAGCGTTACTGAGCATGCGACATGCATCCAGTACCTCCTCCTTTCGCTTCTCGGCTAGAATGTCGTCCCAGTTGAAGCACACATCTAGCAGCAAGATCACGGCAGCCATGAATACGTGATGCATAACAGACCAGACCACTGAGCTTGGCGGTGTGAACTTTGGTTCGTCTTCGTCCATGATTTTTTTGATCTCGAGTACCTTTCGCGCAGATTGAAGGCATACAATATGAGAATAGGAATAAAGTGGCTCACGAGCTCCACGAACGAAAAATTGCCGATGCAGACGGCACAAGCGTGAAAAGTACCCTTGTTGTAGGAGACATCGTTGCCATGCAATTGTGGGGCGATTTTGGTACAGAGATGCGAATCGGCGCCTGGACGTTGGGTCAAGGCGGAAAAATTCTGGTATCTCTGCAAGGGCTTGGTGAAACTTTCGGTCGAGTTCAAGAATCTTCTCGTAGCTGATTTCTATTCCATAAAGGTGTTCGTGGGATGTAGCGTCAATAACTTCCCGACAAACGATACCAAGCTTGAGACGCTCAAGGGAGAAGGACATGTCCGTTGGTGTCGAGATTGGTCGCGGCAATCCACTATGGCATTCAAAATCATCATCGTCAAGATTGAGAGGCTGGTCTACCTTCATGTGTTCTGGGTTGATCAGATAGGTCCACTCTTGAGGACCGCTCAAGAACCCAAGAAACCTGGAAATATTGCAATCAGGGACAGCCATATAACAAAGGAATCAGAATCAGAACCTACCAGTCATACGATGCGATGTCCCACCAAAGCCGCCTTTTTGTCTCTAGCTCCACCGCATCGGGTGGATTCGCCTCCCTTTCCTCCCTTAATCCTGGTGAATCGATGCAATGCAGCTTGAGATTCTTTGCTTGGCTAATAACTGCTCCGTGAACAAAGAGACCACTGACTGATGGGTGAGAGCTTATATTTGATGCATGGTGCATGATAACCATTGCTGCCTGTAAGCCCTCGACCGTGGGATTAACTGGGTAGTTGCTTTGAATCAGGGCGGCGCCGGTCAAAAAGGAGAACTCGCGACTGCAAAGCTCTGCATGAATAGAAGACTCCACGGATAGTTGCAAAAACAACGAGCTGGCGGCCATACTGAAAAAGAGTGCTAAGTGATTCAAATTAGGCGGTTGGCCTCTTTCAATGGCTCGGTAGATACCATCTATCTGATCCTCCGCGCGCTTAGGAAATATGATGTGGTAGAGATAATCAATATAATTTGTATAGTATCGAAAAAGTGCCAAAGCCTCATGCTTATGGGGAAGAAACGATAGCAAATTGACTGTCGCAGGATCCTCCCGGGACGCATTCCAACTTCGGCAGGAAACCGGGAGCAATGTTCCCGGGGGAACAGAATCATCCTTATTCCTCAGTTCATCGAGTTCATCTCTCAGTAGCTTTGGCGTGGCTGTTGGCACTCGTTGACCCATGTGAATGTTTTCCAGCCAGTCCGCTGTCATCAGTGATTCCCGGCTGCGGTACGATGGTTGAGGGTTCGCAACAGATTGTGTATCTGCTCTTCGCATCTCCTGAATCTCGGGTGTGTTTCCCTGACCAGGAACGGTTGCTTCTCTTTGGTTTCCATCTTCCAATCCTGCATTATGCGTGTCCGCCGCAGCCGGTGCAATGACATAGCTGCATGGCAGTCTTCGGGTGACGCAACTACTGCATGGCTGCTGCCGGTTACATTTCAGCTTCTTGCGTCTGCATGACTCGCACGATACTGGATCCTGCCTTGTGGCACGTTTTCGAGGCTTCTGGTGCAGCTCTGGTCCTATTCTACGCTTCATCACGGGAGATGTTGACAGATGTCGTGGGTCGTTGGATCGCGGCCAATTGCCGGGCGGGCGGGTCACGTGCAGCATGGCTATGTTATGGGATACTAACCGAAAGAAAAGATGATATTGCGCAGTGATAGGCAATAATGAACTATTTTGCAAAGCGGAGCAAGGGAGGACTATCTTCTAGTTTTTGTGTAGACTTTGGAAACCATTTTATCGGCCAATACCCACAGTTGTACCCCTTCTGAACCGTCTCGGAGCTTCCGCGGATACTCCGTTCGCAGACAACGATGGAGGCAGAACGCTCTTCTGTCAAAAAAAAGGCAACTGGGTCAGTTTGGTCTTTATGTGTTTCCGCGGATTCTCCGATTGGCTTGCGGCCGGTCTACCTCTAGTCATATAATACACATATCATTCCTAGCCAGTTTCGTTCTGTGGAGTAAATCGTGACGAAACACCCTGACACTTTTTCAACTGCAAGGATAACGTGCCCTAAGAGAAGGCAACTTTTGTCGAGCGTATCAGTCTGTTATCATGGCCAAGGGCAGCTCAGCACCACCAAACCAGAAACCTCCCAGCGAGTATACGTATGTCGTGTCGCAAGCGGTTGTCGATAGATTAATAGCTGACTGGGCCTCACAGACCGCGGGCATGTTTAACAATTCTAGGTTCATTTACCGGTCTGTTCTGCACAGTTGGATTTATGAACTCGTTCGGGGTGTTTCAAGAATACTATGGGAAAGAGCAGCTCGCCGACAAGTCCGAATCAACGATTGCATGGCTCGGTGCAATTAGTATCTTCTGTATTTTCTTCATCTCAGTATTCTCTGGCCGATTGCTTGATGTTTTTGGACCTACTGTTAGTCAATCTTTTCGATGGCCAAAAACCGATAGCTAATAAGTGACACAGTTTATGCTCTGTATAGGCTCGCTAGGCACCGTGTTCTCACTCATGATGGTGTCGCTCTGCAAGGAGTTCTACCAGTTTATTCTCGCGCAAGGAATCCTTCTTGGCGTATCGCTCGCACTGCTAGCGTGCCCAATGCTTGCCCTCGTGGGACAACACATCAAGGTGAAGCGTGGCGCAGCGCTGGGTATAGTCCTCGGTGGCTCTTCTCTCGGGGGCGTGATGTGGCCTATCGCCATCAACGAACTACTTCAGAAACCGAACATTGGATTTGGATGGACAATGCGGATTGTCGCGTTTATAATGATTCCCCTATTATCTGTCTCCTGTATCTGCTGTCGGCCACCCAAGACAAGCCCCCCTCCGACTCAACGGCCTGCGTCTGATGAAGAGGTCACGATAACCGAGACCAAAGCATCCGTCCCTAAAACTGACTATTCCGTTCTTAAAAAGCCCAGCCTCCAGCTATCCTGCCTCGCCTTTTTTATCATTTATTTCGGAATGTTTTCTCCATTTTTCTTTACTACCTCTTACGCAGTCGCAGAAGGGTTCTCAACCGACCTGGCGTTTTATACCATCTCGATCGTTAACGGTGCTTCATTCTTCGGTCGTGTCCTTCCTGGTATTGTCGCGGATCGGTATGGAAAGTTCAACTGCTGCATCGTGGCTACTTTCTTCTCCGGCATTATCGCTCTCTGCTGGACGAAAGCGACTTCCGTAGCTGGCTTGGTTATGTTTTCTCTCGCATATGGATTTGCATCAGGGGTAAGCTTTCCAAATTGAAAGGCCATGTGACCAAGGCTAATAATTGTTCAATATAGGCCATCCTTTCCCTACAGCAAGCCTGCGCTGCGCAAGTCGCCACGCCACAAACAATCGGGTTGACCATGGGTACCGTCATGGCAGCCACATCTTTCTCGTAAGGATCAGAGATGCTAAGAGTTATTCTAAATGCCCAGCTAATATTATACACAGAGCCATGGCTGGAGTCCCTATTAGTGGTGAACTGGCAGGCAAATACGGGTATCTGGCATTGTCGATCTACTCCGGCGTGAGTCTTTTGGTAGGGAGTGTTCTGTTGGCGGCGGCGAGGTTCGTCCAAAGTAGGAAGTTGCTTGATGTTGTGTAGAGGTATATGATTGGAGCTGTGGATTTCTACTATGCTTTGAAGGCGCCCTGTGAATAGTCGATAGACTTCGATCTACTACGGCAATATGCGATCATAGATCACATAGTATATGACTTACTACACTCTCTCGGTGGTTCCGTGAGCTCGAGGTAGAAGAATCCGTTTTGTAAGGCCTGCAGCAAAGAACTCATCATGCAACATCAAGCGGTCTATAGAAAGGCTATACACAGCAACTGTTCCCGAACTTAGTGCACTTCAAAATTGCACTTCAAAGAAGCGCCAATATCCCCTCCGACGGCATATCGACCTCATGAAAATGCGCCGGGGCCACGAGCGAAAAAGTCCGAAGCTAAAAGACTTTCAAAAACCATGCCAGACATGTGCAAAGATGAATTACTCTATTCTCAGAAATTACCTGCCCAGAATACCGGCGTCCAGCCTCTTGAATCCGCCAAATTGATATCCGCATTAGACCCCATGAGAATTCTCACGTGGTCAAGATGCCCAAGCTCTGCCGCTAGTGACAGCGAAGTACGGCCTTCATTATCCATCCAGTCGAGAAGACCCGCTTTATCTATTAGGAGCCTTAATGAATCAGTAGGACGGCATTCCACAGCGAAGAAGATGCTTGTTCGGCCGTCAGAGTTGCAGAAGTTCAAGTTGATTCCTTTGTGCTGCAAAAGTGTATTGAGCACTCTCCACTCCGGTGTCGCTTTCGCCAAGGGTGATATGCCGTCTATCTGGAAACTGATGTCCAGTAATGAATTTCTTAGGTAGTTTTCGAGCTTTTCGATGTTTCACTTAAGCAGTTCGGGTCTCCTTTTCGCAGGCGTGATTACAGACGTGATTCTGGAAAGAAAATCGAGCTGAAGTCGAGCTCGAGCGATCGCTTCCTGAGAAGAATTATCGTCACACAATGTGGATTCCATTTTCAATGGATCTCTTTTTGTGATGATTGTAGTCGGGATTGATGTGTTGGATGTCACAAAAGAATCTCAACGTACCTGAGGCTTGACGGGCATTTCAGGCGGCTGATGGCCAGTGCCAACTTGGAAGGGTAGAGAAAGGACATTGGCGAAAGGACTGGCAGCTAACGCCTCATGTGACGGGTGCTCTTCGCAGCAGGATCCCTGACGCTTTTCAGCTCCGGGTCTATGGGAGGCCTTGTATGGTTCCGAGGAAAAGTGCTCCTCGGGCTCCATTGCTCATTGCTCTGCTACAGGGGAGTCTCCTTGATTTCAGAATTTGAACTTACCATGCCTCTTCGAAAACGAAGACGCTGGACTTGTTTTCCCGGGCGAGAGAGCACCAAGAAAACAAGTATGAAAGAAGATAAGCGTGTAGTCACGTACTGCAACCTGTCCGAAAAGAACACTTGACCATATCGCCATAAATGACCGTCTCTGGCCCAGAAATGCGGGGTTGGCGAATTGCCCCTCACGTTCGTGGTCTAGTGTATGCCGCTCGGCCTTTTGGATTTCCTATTAATAAGGAGACAATGAAGTCCAACATCATGTTAAAGCCTTGAAGCCTTCCATCATCCTTGCTTTACCTGGAGATGCGTATCGGGCTGCCCTGGCGAGCGGTGAGAATACAGTCATAAATCAGAATGTCCCCGGCTGGCCCTAGTCCCTCGATTGTTCCTTGCTGTACACCAGCCAGCTTTACCCTGGTGCACCGCCCTCCCCCCAGCAATGCTGGTAGCGATTTGCACAAATCAAATTGTCAAGAACACCAGCCTCAAACATACCAACCCCTGGTGAAAATGTGTACTTTAAGAACTCGCCTTGGTCTTCGGAATTGGAAGTGTGGGCGCTGCACAAGGGCAGAAACAGCATGCGCTAATTCGATACCCAGAAAGAATCGGGACCAAATTGAGTCTTTGATTAAGTCCATGATTTTCCTCTGCCAGGAATCTCCAGAACTGATCTCGAAGATGGAAAAGCTGAGCGCGCTCGCGAATTGTCATACCCACCGACGCAAAGATCCAGAAGATGCCCGAAAGACAAAATGGATGGCTGCTTTTCCGGCGCAGAATAGTGACGTGCGTTATGTCGAGGTGCAGGTCATGGAATTACTTGGTTCTGCTTCCACTCTATGCGGTGCAAAGGCAGAGTCAAGTTCATGTCCGAACAAGATCGGAGGCCGAAAGGTTCAAAATTTTCAGAGAATAACTGACGAAATAGTGAGGCTCAGTACGTACCATAGAGTCTCAGATATTGACTATCATCTCGGAATGCTGCAAAGAAATATGTACTGCTCCGACCACGAGCTTACCATGCATCTTCAAAAAGGGGATTATTGGAAGTCCAAAATCCTGAGAATTTGCACAACAGCAGACTTCGGCGTGGGACTGCCGACTCAGTCTGCGGTACCCTATGAACCTGAACGCAAGTCGTTAGGTTCAGAATCTACCGAGCACTGCGACGGGTTTAATTTGACGGGTCAACAAATATCAAGCTTGAGAATACCGGAAGATTCAGCCTTGGTTTTGCTGGAGGGGTTTGACACTACCCCCTTTCTGATCCTTCCAAGCAGGAATAGACGCAGCCCAAAAACCCTGAACGACTATATTCACGAAAGAATCTGCCGAAGTCTGAGTACCCGGCATCGGAAACCCGGATATATCTATGCTTTTCAAGCAAAGAGTAACCCGGGGTATATTAAAATAGGATATACGACTGGATCCGTTATTGAGCGCCTCTGATCGTTGATATTCGACTGCAACAGGGAAATGACGGTGCTATTCCCTACCCCCCCTGAATCTGTGAAATCAGTTCCGAATGCCTGGCGCGTTGAGGAATTATGTCATGCGGAATTGGTTGATTATCAAGTCCAGGTTGATTGTACAGGGTGTTTGAGTGAGCATCGAGAATGGTTCCAGATCTCTGCTGCAGATGCATTTGCGGTGATAAAAAAATGGTCTGCGTGGATGAGAACCACACCATACGACCCAGTGCTTGGGAACTTGAAAGAGAAGGAGAAGCGCAAAGCTTCGGAAATGGACCACTTCATGAGCGAACTAGCAAAGTCGGAAGGTTGAATAGAAGCGACTTTGAAAGTGTGGTCTTGGAAGGTCTACAGTAGAGCATACTTGAAATCCAATTGTCTTTTTACACTAACCGTGGAACCGTGTCCAGACAGGAATATTCATTGGCTCGGTAATTAAATGGAGTATCTGGATCCATAGCTTTAGGAGGGGGTGGTTCTCCGGCCAGTGTGTCTCCGGGCTAAAGGCGACTTATCACCAGTGCCTGAGATCCGTAGTGAATTAAATCCGTAGAATTATATCTTGAAGAGTTTTTGGTCTAGAGCTATAGATTTATTGTTAGAAAGCTGTGGTAGAACGGCGTTGGCTCTAGACCCTGTGATCTCGAGCTGTTAATTCAAGGCTATATTTCTAAGACCACAGACATAGATCTACATTAGATATATATCTACAGCTTTTTATCCATTAACTAGCGGATAGCTTCTAGTATCTCCTTATAATTAAATTATTCCCAAATATTATAGAAACTGTGTTTACACTATCCTTAATCACTGCCTCAAAGCACTGCCCAACGGGTATCTGCCATAGATTCTGGTTATAATAGATTGCCTGTGCCCGCGCTTGCTTACAATAGCTGCCATTCGCTCCACTGGAAATGGGTCCGACAAGTCAACTGTCACTTCACAAACTAAGCAATTCCACTCGCCGTGTTATCATGTGCGCGGAACATTAGTGTCATCTCAGAGCACTCGGGCGCACCGCTGGCTTCTTCTCGTTTCGAAGGTTGAATCCACTGTGGTCGTGTCTCGGCTGTGACCTACTCCAGCAGGCAATGAAGACAACGGGCCAATATGGTCTTTTCTTATTAGAAGCGGGTTATATCTTCTAGCAACACTATTAGCCCCTTTACCTGTTTAAAGCCGAGTTTGGCCTAGGATACATATAGAAAGAGGAGAGGTTTCCTATAATATTATCTTTCTTGTTTAGCACTTGCTCGGGTCTTATAGGACTAATTTCCTCTTAAGATAATTCTCTGAGAAGGATTAGAAATGTATATAATACATAGATTTCGTAGTACTTATACTGGGTTCTTGGGTATAAGTACAGAAATATTACGGGAATTCTGGTGGCAGAAATCGATGAGAATCCGTTGTTGCGGGGTGGCCGCTATGATCCTCCGTATCCGGGTTGCTCCCGGGCCATTTCCCCGCTTATCAAACGTGATAAGTTCGAGCATTTAAATAAATCCACCAGGTGGGGCCCTTCTCTTGAACCAACCATTCTTCCTTCCATTCCCGCTCCAATCCAAGAGGCAGCATCAGCTTCACCAGATCACCGATGCCACGTCCAAAGGTACGGCCGGAAAATCGCCAACGTTCTTGGCGCGCATGCTTGGTCTGCAAGGCTTCTAAAATAAGGTGTGGCGCTGGAGATCCTTGCGGCTCATGTCTGCGACGGGATCAGGGCAGTTCATGCATATACTCCGGTGTTGACCGGCGACGCAAAGGCCATGGCAAGTCGCGGGATATAGCGTTCGTGGCAAAGGCTCCCTCATTGTTTGCTGGTGACCTTCCGAACTCTCATGCATCTCCAAATGCGCCCGGTATCCCCACGGAGACTACAAGTCCAGTAGAGCGAGCTACTCCCGTCCTTATCCCCCACGCGAAATCAGTCGATCATACAGCAATGGATCAAGATTCCGAGCCACACACATCGGACACTGGTGGAAAAGGTGTGGCATCTTCTTACATATCATATCACCGTTTCCGACATGCTGATTATAGCCTTCCAGTGTATATCGGACAGACATCTTCGCTGTCATTCCTTTATTTCCTGAAACGTACCATTAAAGGGTACATAGGATCAGTACCTTTTACAGAGGAAGAAGGTCACCATGTCACTGTAGACATACCAGAAACTGCCGTGGAGGGAATTACCCAAATCCTCTCCTTCGATGAGAAATGTTCTCTTCTTGATTCTTATTTTGAAGCTGTAAGGGATACACCCTTACCAGTGAGCTTAGTACAAACGGCGCTTACTTTTTTAGACTAGCGGTATTCTGGACCTTTTTACGGCGTATGAGATTGACCAACTCTTATCGGAGGGTCCAATTTCTTGTCAGAACCTTCTCCATCAGCCTTCTGCTGTCTCTGGTGACATGAAGGCTATATTTGACCTCGTGTTCGCCATTGGAGCTCAGATACGAGGAATTGGCAATGACTCGAATATTACCACTTCTTACTTTTTGCGCGCTCGCGCTGCAGCATTTAAAGGCATGTTGATGTCCCAAACTCTAGATACGGTGCGGGTATTTACCCTCCTTGCATTCTATACACTTGGTGCCTGCAACAGAAATGCTGCCTCGATGTTTTTGGGTATTGCAGCTAAGGCTGCCGTCATTTTGAACCTCAATGGCACCGGAAATGACGATAAGCTCTCAGAAGAGGAAGTTTGCGCCAGGTAAGGCTCGCATTTGGGATTATGCTTCATGCTCTGTGGTTTGCCAGCTGCTGAAATACGTCCGAAAGGATCCGGGTTTGGAATAGTGTTCAAAATCTTGATACTTTGAGCAGCTTTATCTTTGGACGACCGAAAGGTTTACCCGCTAGTTGCTCCGTTTTGGCTAAGTCTACACAGTTTGATACTGTAGGCGGGCGAAATTCGCGCGCTCTGTTTACTGCAATGGTCAAAGCATGCAATATCCTTGACCATATCGTCGATACATTAGGAAAGAATAACGATATTCTGCATGTACCCACTGCCGAGGAGTTGCTCAGACAACTTCGGCAGTGGAGTCGTGAATTGCCTGAGCATATACGTCGCATTCCCGTTAAATGTGATTTGAATGCCACGCTTCAACCTGCGGATCGTCAAGCGCTCCTTGGAAGCTTACACATATCGTGTGTGCACTACTTCGCCGTAATGCTGATTACTCGTCCGTTCCTCGTGGCATACTTGGTCTCGAGACTACGTGGCAAAGCGCCAGATAACCTTATCAGCGACCCCGACGAAGGCTCGGATGCAAGCATCAAGAACAGCAAAGTATCCAGATTGGCGCAGGTCTGTGTCAGTTCGGCCACAGACATGGTCGATATGTGTGTCAAAGCCAAGAATTGCAGTTTTACGTTCCGCAATCTTAGTCTCCTTGAGTAAGTTCATCCATGCGCTTTGAACAATCCAGAAACACACTTACTGACAATTCTTGGACAGGGCATGGACTTTCGGCGCGGGCTTGGTTCTCGGGTTCTCAGTTTTCGGCGGGGAGCCCCGCAGCGACATCGAGAATGGCTTCCAAAGTGCGCAGATCATTCTGGGAGATATTGCATTATCTAGCAAACAGGCTCAGCTGTATCACAACATACTCATGAACCTTGCCGATGCCGTTAAGAAATACAGGCAACGAGTGACTGAAGAAAGAAATTACACAGTACAGCATTACATGGACCGGATACTGATTTGGGAGGCATCACCGGATGAAAACAACAGTAGCCGAGAAAGGCTCAGCACCATGCCTCAGGGGTCAGAGGATGCACGGCAAGCTTCCACTTCTCGGCCGCAAACCATCTTTGATTTTGTAGGTCTACCACCATCTCCATTTTCAAATGCAGGTTTTTGTGAAGGAAATAGCGACTGGCTAGGAGGTAGGCTTGGACTTTTGGACAGCTTTCAACCGGAGCTTGAACCTTTTGATCATCTGTTCTACACAATTGAGTGAGTCTGATACAAATAGAGTGAAGAATTCACGCGCATGAAGACCTGTCTATCTAGAAGTCAGATAGTTAACGTAATCAACCACTGAATTGTCCACTTTTCCATTCACCTCTCATAATCATCTTCAACGCACTGATTATCCACCTGTACTTTAGGGTGGAGCTGAGTGAGACAGTCCGACTTGGCCACATCGTCCGCCAATATGAAATAACCGGATGGGAATCCGACCACTCGTTCAGCCATGATGGGAAGTATTTGTAAGCCAAATTGTTCTTTATCAAAAAGCCATCGACTGCTGGGCTGGTGTCTATCCTGTGCATGGCCACTTCCGACAGAGGACTAGTTCTGAAAGCGGGCGGCTTCCGGCCAACATTTCCGTCTGGGGTTCCGTTGGGTATTAGCCGGTGCTCCTATCAACCTTTACCGATAGCTGTACCCGCACTGATACGATGCATAGTTCAGACGGATAATTCCGAGGTGCGCCAGCCGGCGAAGTGTTTTCGGATGCAAACTTATTTACCGTAGCCAATGCGTGGACTGTAGCGCTGGTTATGTGATAAGACTGCTATTAAGCTACCGGTCTCTTAGATAGCCCTGGCAGTTCCATTCATTCAATTTCAGTAAACTCCAAGTCAACTACCACCATGCTGACAAGGTATAAATGCTCGCCCTTTGAAATTTTGATTCGTCCAACTTCCGATTATTGATCGTTTGTCTCAGATTGCAAGTTGAACAACATTGTACCAGGAGAAGCTGCTGGATAATCATTGACCAAACTGTCTATGATATTACAGACTTCCTGGACGAACATCCAGGAGGAGCAAGCATTCTACTTCAATATGCTGGAAATGACGCAACTAAAGCATTTCAGTCGATTCATGAAGCCGATATTCTTACCCGACACCTTGATCAAGCGTACAGCCAACCCTCAACTATTCATTCAATGCAACGCTGAATCCAGATTTAGACAAATCCTAGGCCCAGTCTCGACGGCCCTTGAGGAAAAGAAGCCCGAACTTGCGGCCGTGTCAGAGACGAGAGTGCGGCTCTCCTCCGTCATTAGCATTCTAGATTTTGAATACGCGGCATCGCAAAATCTTCCTCCTGCTGCTTTTGCTTGTGAGTGCTGGCAATCAAGACATGCTTGGAATCTTCTAAACACATTCAAGTTCTTAAATCGGGCTCCGAAGACGAACATGCGGCCAAATGGAACCGAGATTCGTGGAAAACGATCCGTTTCCGTCCGCGTGTACTCCGACCAATCGACGGAATTGACATATCGCGGTGTATTCTAGGAACCAAGTTCGCTGCGCCTTTTTTCATTTGCCCAGCTGGAGGTGCCAAGCTTGCTCATCCTCAGGCTGATTTGTGTCTGACTATGGCTGCTGGTCGACATCACATCTTGCACTGGGTATGCAACAACAGTCACATGTCTCAGAAAGATATGAGCGATGCACGTGCACCTGACCAGACCACATTCTGGCAAATTTATGCAAGGTCGGACCTTGATACTACGACTCAAGAAGTCAAACAGGCGATCAATTTGGGATATAAGGGGTTTGCGCTGACTGTGGATGCTGTTCGTGCCGGGAAGCGAGAGCGTGACTTACGAGTGACCTTAGCTCAGCGTGAACAAGACGGTATCAGAGTCAATGATGATGACGAGGAAGACGACAACTTTGCTAGAGAGCCTTCAGTGGGGCGACCGTGAGAACCATCTTGCCCTTCTTGTTTTGAACGACACTGAACAATAAATAGCGCGGTGCACCCCGGTTTTGACTGGGTTTCTGCTATGAAATGGCTTCGAGGTATGACTGATCTGCCTATTGCTATCAAGGGAATCCAGTGCTGGGAAGATGCGGTATTGTGCATGGAATATGGCGCTCATCCGTGGCTTTCAAATCACGGAGGCCGCCAGCTAGATTCCGCTCCTTCGGCGGTGGAGACACTAGTCTCTATACGCCAACACTGCCCAGAAGTCTTTGACAAGTGCGAGGTTATTGTCGATGGCGGTATCACCCGCGGTTCCGATATTGTTAAAGCCCTTGCGCTCGGTGCCAAGGGCGTCGGGCTGGGCAGGCCGTTTCTCTATTCCGCAGCCTTTGGCGGAGCAGGCGTCAGCAAGGCAATACGCATCTTAAAAAATGAGGTTGAGACAACAATGGCCTTACTGGGCATAACTTCGCTCAATCAACTGAATCCTTCCTATGTCCGTATTCCAATTATCAAACTTGATCCCGTGGTAGTTTCACGCTGACTTGAAGGCATACAGGTTGATATCTCCTCCATCCCACTTGGCTTTGCGAGATCAGTGCTATAGACATTTGGTAGTGAGATTAAAGCCTTGTTTTAATTACAGGACTAAGCGGTTTGAGTGTCGCTTTTGAAGCGGTATTTTTCTGTTCTGTACTTATCGAGATTTCTATTCATTTTGTCAGCCGTGGAATACAGCTATCACGAATACGGCTAGTAGGCACTTAGTTAGAAAGAATCAGACCTAATTATCTGTCAATTGGACCGCTTTAGCTTTAGGCCTAGATTACTAGGTAATACCGATTTATTGATCTTCCGATACATCTGATGCCTTGTTTGGCCAAGCGCTGCGCTATCTATCCGTCGGCCTATAAGAGGTCTTATCTGTCCACTTTTCCCTCTGTTACCGGGCCTCTCCTAGTCCCTGCTCTCTCAGGCCGGTACACATTCTAATTAGGCACTCTAGGCTGGTTTGATATTAATGCACGAATGGACAAATCTCACCATGTCGATCCTCTCTCAAAGCTGGCCCTCCTGTGCTTGGCCCCCTCTCTCTATCTTCGCTATCTCGCTTTTGCTCAAAACGGCCAAGTTGAAGCTATTGACGGTAGAGTTCCTCGCCGTTGACCGGTCCATTTGATGATTTTTGATTCAAATCTTCTGAGAGAGTAGTAAGAGAGTGGTAAATCGGTCGTAAACTGTAGCGTTACTTAAGCGCGTATGTGGCTACAGGTCCGCAGGCCCCTATGGAGCTCTCGGTAGGAGGCTCCTGATCTGTGTTCTGCTTATCGCTGCCGTAATAAGATGTTCAAACGCGCAACTGAAATACAGCTTCGGCTATTAGATGCTATCTTCGGGTGTGAATGTTTCTTATCTGAAATCATTGTGGCTATTCTTCTAGTTTCACTAGCAAGAGTTCGGGAACACCCTGGATATGCTAGGCCAGAGTGTGATCGGCCCGTACACTCTATAATTACAATGTCCATCGGAAATGGGAAAGCTAGCTCGTTCATAAATTCCTTTCCTTTGCCGGTTAGCATTCGAGTTTCCACGATCATATACTGCGAGACCACCACCACTATCCATCAACTCAAAATGCTGCTCCCCAACGCCAAGCCAGTCAAGTTGACCGATAATGTGACCATCCACGCACCTCTCTCGCGCCAAGGGCACGGACCGGGCATCATAATTATCCGGGATGATACGCCCACCAGCCAACGGAACGAACGAAGCACGCTAGATCCCGAGCCACTGCAGAAGTGGGCAGAGGAAAGCTATACTGTCGTCCAAGTGACGGTTTCCTCGGACCATCCCGCAGTCAAGGAGGATCTTCACAGGGCTATTGATGCTCTTAGCGGGCACGATAATTGTGACAAGGAGACAGGATACGGTGTCATAAGTCCGAAGACCATTACAATAGCTATAGAAACATAACTTGTCACATACTAACAAGGGTATCTCAGTCTATTCGCCATCGTTTGTCGCGGACATAGTCGACGAAATCGACAAATACGATGAAATTAAAGCTATTGTGTCATATGGAAGACTCACCAGAACCCCGAATAAACCGTTTCTTTACCACTTGCCCGAGCAAGGGACGAAGGAAAAATCCGAGAGTGGAGTTATCTACCGGTATCCAGAAGTTGTATCGGCCTCCTTCATCATTCCTTCGCACAAGGACTTCAACGCCTCCTCGGCCGCAGTGGCCCATACTCGTTGTCTGTCGTTCTTGAAGAAAGAGCTGGACGGACCGTGGTTTGACCTCGAAGAGATATGGGACGAACATACCAAGTATGAGTTCGACGAACGATCAGTCGAAAATACCATGAGCACTATGGTTCAGGAACCATATGTGAATCACATCCCAACAATGACTGGCGGTATTGGGAGAGAGAAGCTGACCTCCTTCTACGCCAATCATTTCATCTTCAGTAATCCAGAAGATACTAAACTGGAGCTCGTCAGTCGTACTATTGGCATTGATCGGGTTGTGGACGAGTTTGTCTTTTGCTTGACTCATGACAAGCCGGTTGACTGGCTGTAAGAGCTCTTTGTAACTTTGTGAAACTGGCCCCTCTGTTAACAAGCGTCCAACAGTATTCCCGGAATCCCCCCTACCGGAAAGGAGCTTCGAATTCCTTTCATGGCTGTGGTCAATATTCGCGGAGACAGGCTGTACCATGAGCATATTACATGGGATCAACTGACAGTTCTCTTCCAGCTCGGTTTGATGCCAGAATATCTACCGATCCCTTATGACCTCCCTAATCGTCCTGATTCACAGGCAGGTCGTACACTTGAATATCGTGTACCGGGCGCAGGGGCCCAAACAGCAGATAAGATGGTCGATGAGAGCAGTGTGGCTTCTAATGAGATGTTTTGTTATGCTGTGCGGGAGAGGTCAGTTTGATAACTCTTTTTCATTTTATGCTGTTGAATAGAGGTGATATTTGATACTTCCGATGAATTTGTCCTATCCGATGTAGTCGATCCCTAAGACTCTTGAAGTTAAGGGTAGGAGTTCCATTCTTAGGCCCTCACAACAACGCTCATCCGCAAACTGATATGGCACCATAATATGTAATCTGAGGGCCACCTCTCGGCTGGTGGTCTCTCAGTGATTGTATATTGCGACCCAAGGCTCTTGTAAGTCTCTCAGTAGAATGTGCTGGTCACGAAATAAAAGGTGACTTGTATCGGCCTGTGAAGATAATTTTCCGGAGACTTGACAGCTTCGTAGGTTCTGTCAGGGTTCAACTTTGCTTTCGGCCATAACAGAGGTCTGTCGCAAAGCTAATTGTCTGCCAATGATACGGTGTTATACCTTACGAAAAGGGCTTCATCTAGCCAACGTTAACCTAGCGTGATCTGGTGGGGCGCTGGGAAAGAAAGCCTCTGTCTCTGGGGGATAAACCGTTTTCGAAATCCATTGTAATACGCGAGCAGATCTACTGATATTGGTTCTATGAACATAATAGCTTCAAACACTTCGATTCATTTATCACTTAGCCCGTGGGTGTTGCTAACATAGACTTATTCACAGTTCGGAGCATCCTTGAGAAGATTTCGTTCGAGCTTGCTTTCTCTCTAAACCATCTTGTTATGAATCAACAGAATGCGTATGCTGTTTTCTCTTATATACCTTTTCAAAGCAGGACCTTGTGAACTTCAATAGTCTTTCCGTCTGTACAGAGTCCCGATAGATAGCACATTACTTTTCTCTATTAGAATCGTATTAGCGTCAATATATATATATATATATATAAGAGGAATTGCATCGCTGCAGTCGGTTGCGGTTCACATCCCGACGATTCCGCAACTGGGTGCATTTTATTCGGATATGTTCCTAGCATGGATCCTTTCCTGCCTATCGAGCTCGCTGAGATCTACAACGACAAACGACTCGGATATAATCTTCTCGAATCGCTAGTCTATTATCACCAATCTGGCTGGGTGGTGTGATAAACAACCGAGATTTGCTATATCAGTGGGTTTGTAATCTGCACATCTAGATAGGCACTGTGAAACGTGCTTATCACGGTGGGAGTTGGACAGCGGAGCTGATTTTAATCCAATGTCTCTCGTGGAGGTTTGAGTGGCGAGGTAGCTGCTTCTGGTGAAGATGGTTGACGGTGACCCGAGCATTTGAACGATAATCCTGTCAGTGCATGTCGGCGACGATTATGGGTGATATGGGTCGACCCAGCTTTACATAGGAACATGAGAAACACCAATCAGAGCCTAAGCTATCTCCTTCTCAGCTCTGGAGGTGTAGTTGTGGGTCCGGAAAAGGGACTGCGGTTCACGGCTATGGGTCAATAGCTCCTTGGCTCATTTAATGGGATTTAACCCCTCCAACCCACACATGGGGTATGCACTTCCCGTACAGAAGTTCAGAAACAAGCATCATGGAAGACATTTTCGCAAAGATTGCAAAGGACACCATCAAGTTCGACGTCGGGGATGATGAGGTAAATTCTCATAGCTATATAAGATTCTCTCGACGCTGACGCGAAATAGTACTGGAGAGGCGTGTATGAGCCGCTCCATGAAAGCTCCTATGAGGGCATTGCTAGAGTTAAGGACGAAGTGTATGGGCCGGCTGAACGTAACCGACTCGACATATACTTCCCTCTCAACGATAAGAGGGAGAAGAAACCAGTCATTCTATTCGTCCACGGAGGTGGATTCTTTTCTGGAGGTAAAGAATGGAGTGAAAAGGTGTGTTCTTTTTGTGATAAACCCTACCGAGAGTATATGACTGATCGACTCCGATAAGATCTGGGGAAATGTCGGATGGTTCTTCGCTAAGCATGGATATGTCACTGTACTGGCAAACCATCGACTTGTCCCCAATGTGACCTACCCTGGAGGAGCCGAAGACATGCAGATGGCTCGGGAGTGGGTCTACTACAATATTGCAGCACCAAAATATGGGCAAGGATCACCGGAGAAGGTTATACTTCTTGGGCACTCCTCTGGTGGTGCCCATCTAGCTATGAATCTATACGCCGCAGGTAAATAATTTGCCTTGCCACGAGGCCTAGGACCTCTGGTTAATAATAAGCAGGCGATCCAAAACGAATACCGAAGCTCCCGATTTTTCCACCGGTGGCGGGAATCATCTACCTGAGTGTACCTTTCTGGTGTGATATGAGGAAACCTATCCGAAATAAAGTCTTCCGCAGTTACTATGGGACGGATGATGAAAAGGTTTGGGGGGTGAGTTATATACACTCTCGTGAAAGCAAGGTCTAACGCATTACACAGCCTCTATCCGCACTGGGACTATTCAAAGCACTCCCAGATGACTCCCCGTTGCTGTAAGGTTTCCTGCCTGACTTTTTATTACTAAAGCCCCCTCACTTATTCTGACATTTCGGATAGAGATTCCACGCGCTTACCGGTATATATCGGAAGTGTCGAATGGGAAGTGTAAGTCCATCACACGGGGATGCGGAAAAGAGCCTACACAGGACAATAAACTAACCATACTTGGAATTTAGACCAGAAACGGCTAACGCAACTATCGCCTTTTTCAACGCCTATCGGGAACGAAGCGTTCCGACTGGTACACTACCAATCTTACAGGTGCAGGAAAAGCATAATCATATCACGTATGTCAAAGTCTTAATGATGCCGATACTTTCACGGAATACTTCTAACAAAACCCAAAGCAACGTCTTATCCATTGGAACAACAGATACTGCACAGGGTGAGAAGCTACTGGAGTTCATGCAATCTTGTCTGGCTAAGCTTGATCAAAGAAAACAGCAGGCGCTGTTGTGATTGCCATCCTAGTGCCAGAGGTGGAGCGATGTGGCCGGGACAGACACAGACAAGAGTGCAAGGATAGGGGAAAGAGGAGACTCTCTGCAACCTCTCCTTCTTTCAACAATTTAGATGATCAAGACCATGGTCCTTCTCGATAGATGGAATAAACTTTTAGATGACGAAGCCAGTAGGATTATTCGCAGACTATATCGGTCTAGTGAGGTGGCCAACCTCAAATATTATGTGCCGTATAAGCTTCTTGACTTTAAGAACAGTCGAATGGGATCCACGCTGGGCATATACCAACAGGCTATGTTCGCCGGGCGGTTAACCTTGCGGAGACCGTCTCATGATCTTGTCCAGAATGATACATCATTGCTGCTATGGAAGCATCTCATTAATCCAGAAGGCCAGAAGCGCAACTCGAGTGGAGTTTAATCCCGCATCGGGTGTATCATGAGCCCATGAACCACATATTCTATCTTGGAACATCATTTGAGGCTTCATTTGCATTCAGGTAGAGGCCTCCTCCGTACGCCAGAAAATCGAACATCTTGTCTGTCGTTGGGAGATACCGCGAAAAACATTATAGCAGCCGCATCCAAGACATCACTTGCTGCATATTTGTGCCGTTGGGGCGACTGCCTATTATGGTGGTGAACATGATTATCACTTACATCGAAGCTAAATAGTCGCCCCGCGCCAGATAACACATTACTCCTAACCCCGAGCTGTGGTCGATATGATACTGCCTTATCTCAGCTCTAACCTTTCTCGCCCCGCGAAGACATGGTACATATCCGAGAACGCTACCGAACCCACGCTGTGCCGGAGTGTATCCGGGACCTCAGATAGGACAAATTGGTGACCACTATGGATGAGGACAATAAATAAACTACCAGAAGTGCATATTCCAATAGACACCAATAGATTCACATCTTTTGGAATTTCTAGACGTCCATCCTTTCTCACTTCCAGTATCAAAATGCAACCTGAACACCGCTCTGCTGAGGTAATTGTGATTGGGGCAGGAATCGGAGGTCTTGCAGCAGCGAAAACCTATCTTGAGTTGTCACCCCTGACAAACCTCATACTCCTTGAAAAGGTGAGCCCCTGATTATCTATCTTCTCCGGCCCGCACGATAACTCAAAGGATTTAGCGACCAACCATCGGCGGGGTCTGGTCCGAAGAAAACTGCTATGAAGGCCTCAAGACAAATAACCTCGGTGGAACATATGAATTCACCGACTTTCCCATGGGTGAGAAATACGGCATCAAAGAAGACGGACATATCCCGGGCTCCGTACTGCACTCCTATCTGAATGACTTCGCGACCCACTTTGATATCCTCCGTCGGATCGACTTCAACACCCAGGTTTTAGATATTGAAAAGCTGGGTCAGGGCTGGCGCCTGAATACAGAAACCACCGACTCATCTTCGACTGTCGTGTATACATGCGACAAAATTATCGTTTGCAGCGGGCTGGCATCAACGCCTAACCCCGTCAATATTCGCGGCATTGATGAATTTGAAAGGCCGGTACTTAACCACTCGCAGTTACGCGAGGAGGGAGCGCGCATTGCCCATGATCCTAACGTCGAGACTGTTACTGTTGTGGGAGCTTCCAAGACAGGGTATGACGTCGTGCATATGATGGCATCGAATCACAAGAGAGTGGATTGGGTTATTCGCGAGTCTGGGGGTGGTGGAGTCTGGATGTCATCCCCATGGGCCAAGTTCGCGGGAGCCAAAACGAAGCTGGAGTTACTTGCAACCATGAGGTTCTTTACATGGTTTAGCCCTTGCATTTTTGGTGATTTTGACGGATTCAGCTGGATCAGGAAGGTCCTGCATCAAACTCGCCTTGGACGATACTTTGTACACAAATTCTGGGAAGGAATCCGGATGGATATCATTGATCAGAACGGATATAGGAAGGAGGAATGCTTGCAACACCTTGAACCCCTCGAAAGGTTAGGATGGGCCTTTTTCCGTTCAAAATATACTTGTTGCGTTGCTAACGTGAGGAAAGTTTATTTTGGTCTGCACGAGTTGGAATACTTAATTATCCATCTGATATTCACGACTACCTTCGCTCCGGCCAAGTCAAGATCATACGGAAAGACATCGAACACCTATCTGGGCCCGGAGTTGTCACCTTTGCAGATGGTACCAGTCTTCACACAGACGCGTTAATTGCGATCACCGGATGGAAACTCGCCCAATCGATCAAATACCAGCCCGAAGGCCTGGAAAGCAGTCTCGGCATTCCATGCAGCAATACCAGCGCAGAGGACAGAAGTCTCTGGCGGCGATTAGACGACGAAGCAGATAAAGAAATCCTAGGCCGCTTCCCATACCTCTGCAACCCTCCACCCGCCATTCCGTACAAGCAGGATGTCAGCCCCTATCGACTGTATCGCGGCATTGCACCTCCGTCTCTCGCGGCGAAGGGTGATAATTCTATTGCATACATGAAGATGGTCCACAGCACAAGCAATATTATTATCGCAGAGTGTCAGGCGCTGTGGACGTACGCTTATCTAAATGGGAAAATTTCCCTTGACAAGACGGAAGTATATCATCAGACTGCTCTCTTGAGTCGTTACGGAAAGCAGCGTTATCCCTGTGGATTTTCTGCGTGGTATCCTGAATTTGTCTACGATGCTATTCCTTACGCAGATATGCTGCTCCATGACCTTGGGCTCAAGCGTTGGAGGAAGCCTACCTTTAAGAAAGAGATGTTCGAAGGGTATACTATTCATGATTACCGGGGGATTAATCAGGAGTGGCTTGCGGCTCAGATGAAGGCGACACCAAAGAGATCATAATTGCGGGAGATATATGGTAATGTTGTTTGTTGTTTCTTCGATCGTCTTTACGACAAATTCTGTTCTTCCCTTGCTTTTCTTCGGCTTTCGTTTGCCTTACCTTTGTCAGCACTTGGCTAGACAAGCGATAGAAACATGAACTTTCAGATCACGTCCTCGATTTCAGAATATACTTCGAACTGCCGTTGATACCCAAAATCTCCAAATTACGCATATAATGCGTCCTGCACCGACAACATAGAACTACAGTCAATGCTTTATTCATCAAGTCATATGTCATTGATTACAATGCTTCTGCATCGCAAAGGCTCACATATCAAGGCAATATGCATAAACAACATATTCATTCGCGCACCTTGAGTATTGTCCACGCCCTTTTGAAAACTTCTGTGGAAGAAAGCACTCAAGGAAATTGAGCTTTTACACAGTATCTCATTTTCCATTCCCTCGATAGTGTTTGGCATAAGGGTCTCTGATTTACTGAGTGCTCGTCCTCTCATCTCCAGTACAACGCTACTGCATTAGGAAAAACCGAAGTGCCTCTTCCAGTTAGACTGTCACGGTAGCCTGTTTTAAGTTGGTAGGTTCATGTGCCAGATGACCATCTCCGACTTGGTGCTCTGTGGGTTATCACAGATGAAATGATGTAGGGAAATATCTTCCGAAAGATCCACCATCTACACAATTACGCTATGTTTCTACGCTGTAGGACCTTCTGGTGCCAGGGCTGCCGTCCGTCGGTTATGCACCCGGCGCGGAAATCCCTGTACTACGGGTAAAGCGACAAAGTGCATTGCCGAGAGGCTAATGCGGCGGGAATGAAGATAAAGAGTAAATTACAGCGGTCTTCTATACACGCCAGATTGGTCCGAAGTAGTGGATAGATGCTCCTGGCATTTCACTTAATAACCGAGGATTGAATTCACAATGAGGTAATATGGCAAGCCTGACAAGGGAACGACGTGAGGTATCGTTTTCTGGGGGTTAGAGAGGCTCTCTGGCCGCTGAGGGACTTGAGGTCTCGATGGGATGGTCAAATGTCGGGTTCAGCATTGCAGGGGGATCCCAATCACACCCACTTGGTATCTGGCACATTCTATATCGGGTAAGCATTTGTTCTAGTCTGCCGCTATCTCGATCCGGAGCAGCAGAGATAGACAGCCAAAGGTTATCATGCATGACTTTCATTCGTAGTAAGAAAGAGAAAGATAGCTATCGACTCTACGTGCACAGACTATAAATCCGATCTGGTTTAGGTTTCCAACTAGACTATAACGGATATTTGAAGTTCCTCATCTGGAAGTCAGTGAGGTCGGCAAATTCTTCGTTTTCAATAGCGCTCGAATGTTCTGACCAGTTAGAATGTAAGTGTGAAGTTGGAAGCGACGGGTACATACCGGGCATAGGAGCCGGCCCATGCTTTTCATTTCTTTGATTCCATCGATGATGGAGCACGCCGTAAATACCGATCAAAATGGCGGCAACAACAAAGAACGCGAGCATGGTGTATTTTGCAGTCTATTAAAATCGGGTTAAATTACTGACTTGAGAAACTTGCTGCTGTGCTTGCTCACGTAGTAATCAGGCGCATCGGATGCCCTGTATGTTTGGGGGCCGATAATATTGCCAATCGCATAGCCAAGTTGGTAGGCACACCCAAAGGCAAATTTCTTCGTAGTCCCAGAGATACCTGCGGTCATAAAGGTATTTATGGACAAAACGCAGATCGGGACTGTATATTGTTAGTTGCACATCCGAGTCCGGCAAACTGCCTAAATAAGCAGGCAGCAACAACCAGGAAGCGCATAGTAACGAACATTGATAGGCGAGCACATAACCACCGTAACGAGCATTATTGTTCGAGCTCGAGATTCCAAGCATCATGGCAGCCCCAACACATGCGAGTACAAGTGGGAACACACCGGCGATGGTGCGGTTGGTCCATTTCGCAACGAACAGAGCGAGGACAACGCCAACTACTTGAGCCGCACCAGAGCCCACGTTCAGGAGCTGGGTTGTAGGCACATCGTAGCCAAAGTTATTGATGATAGTAGGACCTGCAAATATGGGCGTTAACTCAGCGTGCTTGGTAATGGTAACTCATGATCATGGACTGGCACACCGAAAGCAGTGAGTCCACCGTTAGGCATCCCAATCGAAATAAGCACCAGGAAAGTCAGGTACAAGCGGACATCATGTAAAGCTTCCCGAAGCTGTGAGGCGTTGAATTTCCAGATCTCGGTTCCAGTTTTATTGCCTCGCACTCGTTCAAGTGCAATCACTTTTTCTTCCTCGGTCAACCATTTGGCTTCGGTCGGCGAAGCTGCAAGGAACAGAAATAAGACAACTCCAGTCAGAAACGTCATAGCTCCATAAAGGACAAAAAGCCCTTGCCATCGAAAGCTGTCTGCACGATACATTGCCCATGCAAGGAAGCCTCCGAAAACAGCTGCCCATCCGGATGTCGTGTACCAAATCGCCACTCTTGTGACTTGCTCTTCCTTTGTGTAAAAGGTGCCGGTAATGAGGATAGCCACGGGAACCGTTGAGACCTCGATAGCACCCAAAAAAAATCGGACCGTAGCCAAACTGGCAAAGTCATGGCATACCGCATGTAAGGCAACAATAATTCCCCATATCATGCACATGATGCTGAAGTACTTGGATATGGGTAGCCGTTGCATAAGGAAAGTCACAGGAATATCACCTACTAAGTAGCCGAAACTGCGATTGTCAAGGCAAATCAGTAATTCACCCTAGCCATCGGGTTCTTGCTCTCGAATATTACTGAACCTGGAAAATGGAATGAAGTGCTTACTACACGAGCGAACCTAGCCAGGAGTACTGTGAGGGTGTGAGATTCGTGTCTTGTTTAATGCCCATTATTGCAGCGTATGACAAGCTATTTTTGTCCATGAGTTGGAGACAGTAGATGACAAATATCATTGGCATGATATGCATGTCAATCTTCTGTCGCACTCGCTTTGCCTGCGGAGAATTGGGATCAAAGACAATATGGCGATTAGCCAACAGATTCAGGGCTTTGTCTCTGCTTGCTATATTGCTATAGTCTCCTGCGAGTTGTTCGACATTATCCTCGAAATTTGAAGGCTCCGTCTAAAGTGGCAAGCCACGGGATAAGTCTTTCTCTGATTACAGTAGTTTCGGGGACTGAGTCACTAACCTTGGCAGATTTCATCTCAGGATCGGCCATTCTTACGGCTGTTCCCGTCAAAGCAGAAAGATCTTTCAACCAATAGCTCCCCCCTTACCAGAAAACGTGCATATTCCTCATATAAGTAGAAAGGTTTTGATAATACCTATGCGCCGTCATCGAGGATGGTCAGGTACGTAACCGAAACTATCACAGATACTTGATAAACACTTCATGATAAGGTCGGCATCGGGACCAGCACCACAAGTTTACCAATGATATTCAGGCGCTTAATCTATTTGAACTTTTTCGGATTTGCGCGGATGGAAGAATAGAGTTTCTAGTTCTCCACGTCTAGTGAAACAGTCTATTCCTCTATTCCCGCATGCCACATTCCATAATCTTGCTTCGGGTATTGACCCGCGATGCGCAGTTATGGTACATTGCCGATGGCACCAGTCACAGCAAGATATAAGGATATTGCGGTGAAAGATTCTCTCACGTCTACAACAAGAAGTTGAAGAGTAACAAAACTAGGAAGAATCATCACAATCATGGCTGAAAGACTGGTTCCTGTCATATCTCTCAAAGGTGAGATTTCGATCATGCGCCATGCGGCAAAACCAAACTCACATATATACTAGACTTTGAGCAACGCAAGGACCAAATCACAGCAGAGCTGATGGAAGCAGCCGAGTATGCTGGCTTCTTCACTCTAGTTGATCATGGCATTTTGAAGGAAGAAATCGAGGCTCAATTCTCTATTTCCAAGACATTCTTCGATCTCCCGGCTGAGACGAAGGGCAAGACTCCCCACGATCCAAAAACCAACAATGGATGGGAATATATGGTAAGCTTACCCACCATTCTGTTAGGCAGCGAGCTAGTTGATATTTACTCCCCTGGTATAGGCTCAGTTGCGTCCCAGCACCGGTACATACGACCAGAAGGAGTCACTTTGGCTCCGACACAATTCCGATTGGCCAAGTGATGATGATGTGCCGGGGTTTCAAAATACAACCCGTGAGTTCATGAACAAATGTGCTGGCATTTCGGACCAAGTCTGTATGTACATCTACGATTATCACCCTTCGTAGGATATGTTCGTTGACATTGACATGGTCTAGTAACATGCTTCGCTCGTGGACTTGGATTTAAAGAAGACTATTTTAAGATAGCCAACGATCCTTCTCAACCGGACTGCCTTACTCAACTTCGACTAATCCATTATCCAGCATCCGAAAATTCTATCGGAACATGGAGGGCAGGAAGTCACACTGATGTCGGATGCCTTACTCTTTTATTTCAGCGCGATGGAGAAGACGGACTCGAAATCTGCCCTGGCCGAGAGAGTCATTCCAGTTTTGCAAGTGGCGATGTCTTCACCCCTCTTCCAGCTGAAACAGGTCCTATTGTCGTCAATATTGGAGATATGCTCAGTAAGTGGAGGAAAGAATAAAGTACAATCTGAGTTTCCATGGCTAACACCGATACCCATTTCAAGTGGCTTGGTCAGATGACCGTTTGAAATCCAACTTTCACCGAGTGCGGGCTAAAGAGTACGGTATGTCGCCGTCTCGATACTCAATTGCTTATTTCAACCAAGCAAGACGCGACTTCGTACTGCAGGGACCGCTGAAGAAATAGTATGTCCCTAAGATGAAGTTCACCTATGGATTCCTTTATCTGACCTTGAAACTTTAGTCCCGCCATTACCGTTGGCGAGTACGTTGCCCAGGCAGTCGCTAAGAACTTCAGTCCGTCGATGAGAGCAGCGGCATGAGGAACATGTCCTCTTCAAGGAAATTGGGATGCTTATTGACCTTGATACTAGTCAGCTGAGGAACGGAGATTGGTCTTTATTCTTTCATCCCTACTGAGAACTACATGGTAATACGTATCGCGTGTTTTATCGTAACTCCATCACCGCGTGTTGTGGTCCCCCTTCTTGACCCTTCCTAGACTCACTGCCCCCTACTTGCGCTTATCGTGACACTTCTTGATATCCTTCCATATCTAAAAGGATGGCAGAGCCCCAAGCATTTTCTAGCGAATGCTGCTGGCACTATGCCATGCTTTGGATTGTTGGACCTTGGGTTATTACAAAAGATCCCCTCACTATCGGCATGAGACGGGAGTACCTCGTGTTATCTCCAAGAAACATATTATCTCACTGGGCTGTATTCTGGTTGGGTAAGATTAGATACATTACCACGTAGGCTTTATGATGAAAACCTATGCTGAATAGTATTCAAGACTCTGCCTTAGCTTTTTCCAGCACCCAGAGTGTGCCAGAAGAGTCAATAACTAATTAGAATTGTTGATCGCAATAAATAAGCCGTCTTTTGCTCACAGACCCAGTGCACATAGCCCCAGAGCTTGGAAAATGATCGATTCTCTTGCCCATCGCGACTCGGTGAATATGATTTATGAGCTGAAAGAAAAGCCATCTGGCGCAACCTCAGGAACGTCATGGAGCCATCGTCTAACATGTCCGCAACTGATAGAATCACTGCTCGAAAGATTACATCGTGTGTTGGCGGTGGCTCTCAAGGGTCGGGATTCTCCCCGGGCCTTAGAGGTCGTCGCCCGCCGCGACGGTCTGACACGACCAAGGAGATGTTTTCGTAGGATATGGTATTTCTTTCCTCGTTTGGATTCAACAGACCGTTTCACCCCAACTTGGTCCAAATAGGCATCCGGGCGAGTGATTCATGGCAGTTCACTGTTCTTCTCTAACCAGGGAAGAAGATTATTTTCCTTCTATTTGGACTATAGTGTTGTACTGCGCGAGTATATGGTGATAATCCCGATAGTTGGAGGCCGGCTTGTTTATGGCAATAAAAGAGGACAGGTAGATAGGCTTAGTTAAGATTTAATCCTCTTATTTAATGTAATCTAATATCTGCTCTATTTGGCAACGGAGCGCCGTATAATTAGGTAATATCTTCTGGCTATTTATTTTATATTAACTAAATTGATTGACAGAACCCGTTTCAACATTAATAACACAAGTAATTCTTGTCGTTGCTGAAAAGAACCCGTGGATGAACTCTAAACACCTTTGCTATGGAGGTGGAGAATGTAATATTAAATATACTTTGAGATTGAACTATAGGACTGCGAATTAATTATATATTACATTAATAATTAAATATCTTAACAGTAAGTTGGATATTTTTAAGTTGGTGCTATTCGACTTATACATATATGGCTCTGTACCTCGGGGATATAATCTGGTTATTATCCGATAGGACAACGTACATATTAAGTTTGTGGGACTATTCATATTAACCTGAGAAAGCCCCAGACGGTCTCAAACTGACTTTAATATATTGTGCCGGAAATAGAAAGTATAGAAGCTAATGGGATTTTTGGCTATAGCTTAATAGGCAAGAGTTGTGAATTAAAACCAAAAAGCAAAACACCGTAGCTCCATTTAAAAATCTATATAATGGCCATCATCTGAACGACATGAAACAAGAGCCACGCGATCTCTTCCCTGGTACTAGACGCTAACATGGGAGCAGTTCGAAAGCCTACGTATTCTGGACAACTACAACGTGCCCTGAGCCTGTCCTCTTTTGAAACAGAGGATACTCATAGTACGCCAAAGTCATCCGCTGGTGACACTACAGAGGACCAGATATCAATTCACTCAGAGAACGATGGATCTAGCGTGCATAGTGACCTTGTTGCTCATAGCCACGAAGCCCACATTGATCCTGGGTTGTTTTCGACTGCTCGAGATGTGGAAAAGATTGAAGGTTGGATAGATCTTCCTGAAGATCGCGACATGATTGCCTTGGAACGTGTTGCAGACTGAGTATCACAGCCGTGACCTTTTGAATTACTTGCGCTAAGATTGCATTTGGGAAAGGCTAGATGTCCGAATGAAGTAAGCCGATCTTGGGTGCATTATCTGAGGGGATTTGTGCACTAAATGGTGACATAGGAATGTGGAATCCTCCATGAATAACCAAGAATGCTTAAATGAACTGGTCCGCGGCGATTTGGCGAACATCCTCAGTCGATTGGCTATTATGGAGGAGAAAATTAGTTAGGCTGACCCAGACGAGAAATAGGCTGCTTCGGAAAATCGTCAGACTGAGCGAAGACGGTTGTCGAGGCGATGAACAAGTCCTATTTCAGTCATCAGCTTTTTGCTGCGCCAGAGATTGATCTCAATAATGGGTGACCTTGCCACTTTGTGATTATAAAGGACTATCATACATTGTGCTTAAAAGACTGGTAAAAATCGACGGTTTAGGTGAATTGACGTTCTAAGTATGGCATTCGCCGATAGCTGACCTATAACAATATTGCGAACTCATGCACTGCATCTAGAACGCGAACCCTGGTAAAAAGGGTTGTCGGGATATATCCTTCACTTAGGAATAACATCCCTTGCTTGGTGCACGCATTCTTGCGCCAGGCTGCAGCTCTGGTATTGTGACCGCCGAGGGCCAGTGTGTAGGTTCCAAGGGTGTTTGCAACCAGACTAAGTATCTACATCTATCTACATGAATCAATTTGACATTTGCTTTGGAGCATATATGCTGTCCACTTAACTGTGTACACAATACCTACTCCGCGTTTTATCCAATAACATCTACCATTCAGATTAGGAAGTACCATAACCATCTTGATTTGCTCTAACTTCGTATCGCAGCGTGGTCTTTACATCATTGGCCCTTGGGATGTGTGAGGCGTTCAGCTTCTGCCCATGAAAGTACTTGCGTCTCATTTTAATTAATGGAAGATTGTCCATTTGCGCTGGAATTTCGTCGGATATTTGGAGACGTCTTTTGCTAGCTCTGGGAATTTTCTACAAGGTCTGTCCGCTCTAAGTACGTATAGTCAAGTGTTGGTCCATTGCCACTAAACGGTTGACAAGGGTTCTTAGAAACAGCTGGGGAGATAAGAGTATGGAAGAAGTGAAGATTTTCCGTAGGGTTCTCAGTGATGTTACTCCGTATACTGTAGATGAAGGGTATCTTATCACCACGTGGCACTCCCTGCAACGCGGAACTGTTCCGACCACTGCTAAAACCCGCCCTGCAGACGACAAGTTACCCCACAATTGGATCATTTATCTGATCCGATCGGAACGATTTGTGCGATCATTCCGAATCACATTTTCTCCTCCCTTTTCTGCCCTCACTTGACTCTATACATCCCCTCATCCAGTTTGTTGCATTCTGCTTCTTCCAAGCTGAACCCCCAATCGTTCTCAGTACCCTTCCTGTCCCAATTGGCTTCCCTGAGACTCCAGATTGACTGCGAACACATTCACCAACCACAGATGGACCGCGACCAGTTTAGAGCCGCTGCGCACGCAACGGTAGATGACAGTCAGCACTGACACTCCTGGATCATTGATACATATACACTAACTATATACACAGTTATCAACTATTTTGACAGTGTCCCCGACCGGCGTGTCTGCCCCACCGTCACTCCAGGCTACCTTCGTCCCCTCATCCCCGAGCAACCCCCTACAGAACCGGAAGAATGGTCGCAAATCCAGGCCGATGTCGACACCAAGATCAAACCCGGTCTAACGCATTGGCAACATCCGAATTTCATGGCCTTCTACCCCGCGACGGTGACCTACCCGAGTATTCTGGGTGAAATGTACTCGGCCGCGTTCAACGCCCCCGCATTCAACTGGCTGTGCTCCCCAGCCTGCACGGAATTGGAAACAATCGTCCTAGATTGGGTGGCGCAGGCTTTGAACCTCCCTAAGTGCTTCATGAGCTCGTCAGAGAACCGTGGTGGTGGTGTGCTCCAGGTTAGCGCCAGTGATACTATCGCCACTGTTATGGTGGCTGCGCGGGAACGGCGGGTGCGCGAGCTGGCATTAGCCGAGGGCTTGAAAGAGGGAACCCTTGAGTATGAGGACCGAGTGATGGATCTCCGACCCAGATTGGTTGCGATGGGAAGCAACCAGGCGCACAGCAGCACTGCAAAGGGTGCATTAATTGCAGGCACGCGGTATCGGAGCGCCACCGCTAAGTTGGAAAATAACATGGAGCTTACCGGAGACGATGTGCGGGCTGTTCTTGAGCAATGTGAGAAGGACAACCTGACCCCATACTATATCACTCTTAGCATGGGAACGACGAGCACGTGTGCTGTTGATCGCATTTCTGAAGTCACGGCCGTGCTCCGGGAGAAGCCTTCTTGGCAGCGCATATGGGTGCATATCGATGCGGCCTATGCCGGTTCGGCCTTGGTTGCAGATGAGTTCCAGTATCTCGCTAAGGATCTTGCCGAAGGCGTCGACAGTTTCAATTTCAACATGCATAAGTGGTTGCTAGTCAACTTTGATGCAAGGTAAGCGCTACCCAGCATTATCATTTATATGTCCGTACTGACACTTACGCTAGCTGTCTCTTCATTCGCAACCGATTCGACCTCACCGATGCCCTGGACATCACACCCGCGTACCTGCGCAACCCGTACTCCGAATCCGGCCAGGTGATCGACTACCGCAACTGGAGCATTTCTCTCGGTCGCCGATTCCGCGCGTTGAAGATCTGGTTCGTCATGCGTAGCTACGGCCTCAATGGACTCAAGGCACACGTCCGTAAAACCATCCGAGTAGGCGATGAGTTTACAAACCTTGTGCGCAGTCGGTCCGATCTTTTTGAACTCATCACCAAGCCCGCATTCGGCTTGACCGTTTTCCGCATCAAGGACCCCAGAGCACAAGCCAATGGGTCCGCAGTCAACAGAACGACTGCTGTGAAGCCTAATGAAAAGAACGACGCCCTTACGAAGGAAGTGTACGAACTTATCAACGAGCGCGGCGAGATCTTCATCACCTCCACCGTTGTCTCGGGTATTTATGCGATCCGCGTGATCTGCGCCAACGAGGCAGCGGAAGAGAAGTACCTCAGACGGGCGTTTGAGATTCTCGTTGAGACTACGGATGAGGTGCTAGGTCGGTCGAATTGAGCATGATTCGTGATGCTCGGTTGATGATAAATGTGAAATGATTTTATAAAGTAAACTACCTTTAGTATATTCTATACTTGAAACGAACAATGTACATGTCTCTCAATGAAATACACCCAATTACGTTCAATCCCAAGACTTATTACTATCAAAAGCACAACCCCGGCAATTAGTAGGGCAGACCAATACATAACATATGCCGTGCACCTCGGATACGTTCCGAGATCATCGGCGTATCTCCGTTATCCCCGCATCAGATCTTACAATATGCATCTGCAGACAACCACAACTTAACTTCACACCTCCGACCAACAAACCATACAAATGTCACCCGCAGCCCCAAAGTACGCTTCCAAGATCCCAAACCCGGAAACCCTCTAACAGGACCCAGATACATCCTCGTAACAGGCGCCACAGGCTTCATCGGCGCCCATGTAGTCGACAACCTATTAGCACGCGGCCTGACCGTGCGTGCAGCAACACGCTCTAAGCAAAAGGGCGAACAAATGAAAGCCGCAAGACCACAACACGCCTCCCGACTTGAATTCGTCGAGATACAAGATTTCTCGCAAATCGGAGTATTCGACGATATCATGGAGGGTATAGACGGCGTCATCCACGTCGCGAGTGTATGTCACAACCCACGTTTCACCCTTCATTCCTTCTAACTGTTACAAAAGCCATTCACATACGACACCAAAAACAACGAACAAGAACTCATCATCCCAGCCATGAACGGGGTGAAATCTATCCTCTCCGCCTCAGCGAAACAAGCCAGTGTGAAGCGCGTTGTTCTTACCTCCTCGTTTGCATCCGTGGTTGATATCTCGAGAAAGTATGAGGGCGATTTTACCTACACTGGCTCACACTGGAATCCCTTAACCTACGAAGAAGCGATTGATCCCGCCACAGACGCGGTAGTAGCATACCGAGGATCGAAGAAATTCGCCGAACTAGAAGCCTGGAAGTTCATCGAGCGTGAAAAGCCCTCCTTTGATCTCGTTACGCTTTGTCCGCCTATGACCTTCGGTCCTGTTGTGCATCCAGTAAATGGTGTAGCGGGGTTGAACGAGTCGAATGCGGTGCTCTGGAGTGTTGCTTCCGGGGCGGATCCGTTGCCTACTGCGAGGGTTTCGGCGTGGATTGATGTGAGGGATTTGGCGGAGGCGCATGTGCAGGCTTTGCTGAGGAGTGAGGTTGGTGGGAAGCGGTTTGTTCCTGCTTCTGGGGAGCCATTTTCGTATGAGTTGGCGGCGGATATTATCAAGGGGAGGTTTGAGTGGGCGAGGGAGACGGTTACGGGGAATTATAAGAGTGGGAAGAAGCCTGTTCAAGCTTACAAGCTGGATGGGGATGCTGTGACAAGGGAGTTGGGTGTGGAGTTTAGGAGCTTTAAGGAGACGGTGGTGGATTTGGTAGGCCAGGTTAAGGAGACTTTTGCTTGAGATTGTTGTTGGGGTTGTTTATAAATGGGGATACACGAGTACATGATTGGGTATCTTGTTGTTGTTGTGTGTTTGGGAAGCTATAAGAAGACGACATCTGTATCGTGTCTTTATGTACCGAGACAGACAAGACACCATTACTCTCTGCGTGTAGGGAAGGACACGGTGCGTAGCAGACACTTCATAAACCAGTAACAGCAAGCTGCTATGCACTTCCCATGCATGACGTCGTATGGTGAACAAAACACAATGTTCTCGGTTCTTATTGGACCAAGTATGCCAAGGCTTGTACCCAAGAAGGTTAGCTTACCAATTGCCATCAGAAACATCTCCAATTCATGTTTATTTAACGTTTATGCTTATTTATCTAGTGATTGTGATGGTTAATATATGACTGTCTTTGAACGGATCCTTATGATGTCCAATTGTTACAATGTGTCGATATTTGTAGTGCGCTTCTTGTGGTGGTAAAATATGGCGAAGACAATATATATCTTAGGGTTACGTCCGATCACGATTTACGCCGAGTGTTGCTGATCACCAACCAACAATTTGAGCTAGAACATAGTACAAGCAGGCGAGGCCTTCAACATATTAAAGAAAAAAATGTTTTCAAGTGTCCGATGTGCTGGCCACAAACATTAAAAGACAGAGGTGTAATGTTACCGAGTCGAGAGTCTATCTTGTCCAGGACAAGATTCTTTACGAGGACAGCCAAAGCTAGACGCTCCTTTTCATGCTGTCTTACACCATATATATCTAACACTAAATTAAACTAGTACATACGACCACAGGGTGTGGAGAACAGGGCTTCCCGTCCGCTCAGCCGTACTTAAGCCACACGCCGGGAGGTTAGTAGTTGGGTGGGTGACCACCAGCGAATCCCTCCTGTTGTATGTTTTTGCTTTTTTCTATCAATCTTTCAGGGCAGAGCATGACTGCTAGGTAATTTTCCCTAGACTAAGGAAGGAGTAGCACTCGTCTGATCGCCATCGGGGTTGCTCGTCTCCGTTGTTTGGGCCACATAGTCGATGTTATAACCGGCATAAGACATGGTCTTCGCGAGCGGCCGTTCTCCCCCTAGGCAAAGCTTCACCATCTCACCATTAGCCGTGTTGCCAATCCAACTGGGAGTCTCGTCGAGAGACTTGACACCATCAACATGTCGCGTCGCAACAGAGGAGTCTTTTCTGATAACGAGGCCCGGATACGTAGCATTGCGAAGGAGCCAAGAGTTTCGGTCCATCGAGGAATCGCTATAGAGGGCCAATGCCAGAAGACATACCAAGTCAAGACCAATAATATCGACACGAAGATGATTCCTGCACGAGAAATATCCAGCTTTTGTCCATCGGCACGCATATCGTACGATATACCAATCGTCTGAGATTGGAAGTTGTTCGTCATCAATATGTTGTTGTCTAGAAATGCTGCCGAGGTGAATACATTCTGTACTCGTTCCGAAGAAGTGCCAGACGAGACCCCTGAGAAAAGCAAAAAGTACATCGTAATGTCTGCGTGCAATGTGACGTTGCTATTATGTGAAGAAGGGCATCACTATCAAAGTATATCCCCGTTAGACTCGGGTAAATGTAGGCGACTCATGGTAGGTAGCTACATTAATGCAACCACGGTAGATGATGCCCGAGTTGGCATACGCCGCTAAGGCTGTGTGTTGCAAATTGGCGGAAGACCCTTCTCCAAAAAGTGCTATGGCGATATCAAGAAGCGGGCCTTTGCTTTTGACATTGCTCACATTACTAGTCGCGTTGCGCGTATACCACGCTGTATAGCTGTGTAGACCACGGGACTAGACGTAGAGACGGGCGAGATGGTAGCCGGCGAAGGGCAATCATCATGCAGCTTGCCTGTTGGTTTCATGTTGTGTACTAGAAGATTTACAGTAGGTACATTTATATTTCCCCAGTAGCTGGAAATTGCTCTGTCACTATATGTAGAATCAAGCCTTCTTCTGACAGCCGAAGGTGGGTGGAGAATGCGCTAGCAGTGAGGCTGTACAGCCCCGTGGTTTGTAGTCTCGAACACAGACCCAAACTCTTTATACGTCCCCCACTCCCATAATTTAAAGAAGCTTTACCTCAAGTGAGTATTACTAGGGACGGCTATAAGCGCAAAAAGATTCAAGCTACATTGGCAAACAATCAGATCTCATAAAAATAACTATAAAGCCGACCCTCCATCTATCTCATAGTTCCCACGGTAACATTGCGCACTCTTTGACCTCCTGGATTACCCCTAGTATGCAGGTGCACTGCCAATTCATTATTAGCATGTTTTCTTTTTGCATCATCCTCATTCAGCTCAAAAAGAGGTACAAATGCTGTTGTGCTTAGGTGAGTCTGGCAGTTCGCGCAGCCCTGTACATGCCATCTACTAAGCACAGATTCGATACCTTTGACTTGAGCTTTGCCGGTATGGTCTGTCTGCGAGATAGCCAAGGCAAAGGAACCGGCGATACTAGCACGATTGATACCGGAGACCCGTAGTATTGGTGGAGAAAGAGGGTAGTTGAGCCGAGGCACATCATTGAAAACCGAACCTGTGCCGGACGTGGGCGCCTTGTATGTATAGGGAAGATCTTTCAAGGTCAGGAGTTTCTAGAAGACTTTGTTAGACGTAAAAGGTGCATATTTCAATACTAATAAGCTTACATTTGAAGTGACCTTATCTCCATTCTCTCTGAATGGGTCAAGGGGAGTGTCCAAGGTAAGCCAGGTGTTGCCAGAGATCCCGGGTGTAGGACCTTGGCTATCAACGCTGTTCGTTCCAGGATATTCTGGCAAGATTGTTATTTGACTAGCATCTGTCTTCTTGTGCATTGTCTGCCAGGTCCAGAATAGATAGTCAATAAAGCAATGATGAAAGTAAAAGATCGGGTCGAATGAGGCGGTGTCGTTCTCCCCCATGTCGCCGTTGGCGCCAGCATATTGATCAACGTTAAAGCCCGGAATTTGGACTCCACCAATAGCGAGATGCATGTCATTATGGGGGCTTTCCAGGGGAACAGCGAGTGAGGTTGCTTTGGCCTCTGTCTCTTTACCACCCGACTCCAGTGGATGGAACTGTTCATCATTCCATCGTTGAGCCGAAGTTGTATTCGAGAAGACAGTGTACTCTTCTGTCAAGAGACACTGACGAATCTTCCAGCGGGTGTCGGCCTTGACTTGCTTGCCCTCAATATCGGTGAATTGCCCCAAATTAAGCCATGACGTGACATTGCTATTCAGCAGACCAGTAATCTGTTCCTGGTTAAAATTGGCATCAAGGAAATTGTTGTGCTGTTGAGCTATCGCAATGTCGTCCTGGCCACAAAGGCCCGAATAAGGGTATCGGCAGGTTTTATAGCCTTGTGGCTTACTGTAGTCTGCATCGGGAAATTTGGCCAAGCGGTCGACAATTCTTTCGCTAAACGTATAGGAATACAGTGGGTTAGGCTTTCCCTTGTATTCTTTCTGGGTGAAAATTAACGGAATCCCCTTCTTTGCCGTTTCATCGTCACTTTCATCCCAATATGGGAGTGAGACATCTGGACACGCCTTGCGTAAAGCCTTCTCCACAGCCATCAGATACGCACGATGCCAGGTTGGAAACAAGATGTTTCCATGATGGCAGTATCCCCCCCACCAGTGGGAATTGTTGTATCCCGCGCCTCGGAAAGGCTCACCATGCAGCCCGGCTAGGTAGAAAAATGAGTCTTCGCCTGTTCTCGCGGGGTCTTGAATCCATCTCCAAGCCTCGATGAGTTTATCTAACTCTTCTTCATTGAGGTCTCGAATCGACTTGCGTTCCGCTTTGGTTTCAACTGGTCCCTTCTGTCTAATCTCAAAGGTTTTGATGGGTTCGACTGAGGCCATTGTGAAGCAAAGTAATTAGAAGATGAACTAGTGTTGACTAGGGCTTTGAAGCGGAAGCTGTGGTTTTCCTTTTCGTAGGAATGATGTTTTGAACTTGAAGTAGCGGATATTCACACGACTGTCGCCCTTCTTAAATATCCACGAGACGTATTGATATGAATGATACGCATCACACATATTACAAATCAGTCTATCTCGGGCTTTGCATGAAGAGCTGCACTCCAGGTCCTCCGTCCATCAAAGCCCGGCATCACAGCTAGACAAAACAACTACGCATTACCAATGATCCCTTTCCCGGCAACACCGGAATGCAAGCCTTTCCTACGATGCAATGAAACTCTCGAGATACTCTCTTTATTGGCGCCATGATACTGCATGTCATGTCCAGTCAAATAACAGTGACAGCATAGTAGCTGCAAGGAAGTCCAAAATAAGTTTAGGTCTTACTTTGAGGTGTGGGGTTGAAAGTGTGGCGAGCTGAATGGCTAGTGGCTGTCAACACCGTCGGCACGGATAGACAATTGCAGCAGGCACAACGTCCTCACAGTACCCCGTAATTAAGGCTAGGCCCGTCATATTAAGAAAGGGACGTTTAATTGGCTTGTGGGCGTTCCCCTCATTGCTACCGTAGTTCATTCTAATACTAGCGCTGCGGCCTAATTTAGCTCGTCAGGGCAATGTTGCCGTCCATGCAGGATAGGAACACGAGGGCTGGCAAACTTCTTTAGGATTCAGCTGTGGCTAGCTGGGCAGTATTCCTGTTGTCGTCCATTCTTGGCGCTCCGTCTAGTCATAGTTCTAGACAGGCTGCGGTTAATATCACAGCCCAATGAACCACTTCACGCAGACCTTCAAGCACCGTGATTCAGTTTCAACATAGTATCAGCTGATAGTATACTAAGCGCCTCATGCAGCCACAGTCACAAAGAAGAAGTAAAGATAACTCCTCCAGCCAGCTGTGGAATGCGAGAGTAATGTGCAAGGCCAGTCGAATCAACTGAAACGCCCAAACGCAATAAATCAACACTATTATAACACAGAATAGAATAGCACAGACCATGTGGCGCTACATGTGCAAGCACTGGATTCGGATTAACCGGCCATGAAATGTAACCTGCTCTACAGGCGCCATGGTCTAGATGGGTATCATGAACGATTTGAGCCAAGGCAAGCATTATCATCTTTCAGCTCTGGTGTTCTGCCCACTCATTTGCATGGTGGCTGCCTGACACCTGGCTGCAATGACACGCTGCAGACTGTTTCTTCGTCTGAGCTGCTTTACGATGTCGCCGTCGTCAGCCTCTTGCCCGGAGATGGCCTTTCTGATAGCGACTACACTCCAGTAGGGCCAAAGTTGACGTTGCGATGTCTGCTAAGCTAGCCACCATGTGCTTAGTCGGGACAGGTTGCTAATGTGATGATTGTAGAAGATATAAAGCTATAAACGAGACTGCTGTGCAACATGAGTATCTTTCCTCTCATGAGTATGTAGTTCTCTCCATCTTTCTCATTTTACTAGATAATATTAAGCTTAACATTCGAGGCCAACCATGGATAGCCGCGCGTCGAACCTCTCGAACCTCTGGAGTGAGAAATATGGCTATGACTTCGTTGTGGCAACTACACAGGCAAGCATCAACTCGGATCTGAGGGTGTTTCTTAGCGAGGAAGACCAACCGGTCTCCTATACCTGCTTCTGTATGGATTGCGAGGGGGAGCCCACGAAAATGATCGGCTTAGAGGAACTCCTTAAACTGACGGACGGTGTGAATCCCTTTGAAATCCCTAAGGCTACCCCCTACAAAGATTCACGAGTTCAGAAGCTATTTTGCGCCCGCTTTGCCATCGGAATTAAAATGCAAATTGGCCTGCCTCCTGGTATAGCACCAATGGACTTGCTCCCAATCATCAGTCTGGGTGAGAGCGCAAGCAATGTCAAGTTCACCATGTGCTGCTCAGATGTGACCGTCGTCGAACTTAAGCCTCCCGGTGGTTGGGTCTCTGATGGAAAGTGGAACGTATGGTCCCAGCCATACGGCGATCCGTGGTATGTACAGACCAAGGTGAATCTCACAATGGCCTATTTGAATGAACAACTCGATACACCATATCTGAACCAACACCCGAGAATCAAGAAAAGACTCAAGGAAGCGCTGGGAAACCTCTCGGGCACCGCCTTCAGCTTACAGCAGCTTCTGATTGACCTGGATAGCGCCTTCTTGGAGACTGCTCCCATCTTTAAGGGCGTCGACGACTCAGACGCTCTGGCTGTCCTACAGAAATATTTCGTCAAGATCTATAGTGACCATGCAAAGGATGGCCTGCCGTTGGTCGCTGTGACCGCCGTCGCGCAATCCGCCGACAAGTCCTCCCTGAAGTTGACTGCATTTGAGCGTGAGGTCAACCCCCCGATAGGCAGTAGTGGCGGTAGAATTGAGCATCCAACCTCCATCCAGCAGTCAGCTACAACTTTAAACTATTTGTGTGCGGTCAACAATCATACACTTCCAGGGACGGCCAGCTTTGACTGGAACTGGGTGCTGCCGAAGGACATTGACAACATGAGTGGCATTATTGCCGTGAACCGCGATACCTTCGCAGCGCATCTCCGGGATGAACTGGTTGCTTTAGCTGCACCATATTGCATCAAGCCCAGGTGCATAATCACGGATCAACCCAAAAATTGGGATAATCCTGTCAAATTCAATGTGCAGCTGAACCCCGGGCAAACACCAGATACTGCCCACGCCTCAGGAAATGAGATATTTATTTCATATTCGAAACCCGGATACGAGGGGAGGGGACACAATGGTGTTACTGGGGAGGTATTTGAAGAGTTGAGAGTTGTGTCGACCTATACGTTGAATGCCAAGTTCCTTGGACAGACACTGACGGTCTCGCAACATCTCTGCTTCTCTGCCACTGTCAGATACAATATGCTCGGACCTTCCTCCTGCAATCCGTTCGACAAGACCCTGACTACCACATACACCATCTCGGTCGATGAGAACGGGGGGTTGGTATTCATCAAAGAGCCCCACGAAGTGTTAGTTGACAATTCGCAGGACCCGGACTTGTCTGGCTTTTGGGGCATGTATGGCCTCACGGATGTTTTCCACAAGCTCAAAAACCAAGTGTGGGCTAGTGTCGACTTTGGTGACCTGAAATTCAATAAACTTCAGAATTTCATCTTCCCCGGCGCGAAAGTATTTACTTATAAAGGGGCCAGCTTTTCCGATTACCAAGATCTTATTTGCGAGATTACCTACTTAGATCCTGACCAGGTTGAGTCCACCACGCCCACGAAGCTTTTGGCCAAGCAAGCCTCGGGGTCTCTGATATCCTACCCTGCTAGGAGTACAGGCCGGGTTCTGGCATTGACCACGTCGTCAGAGATGATGCAGAACTATGTTCAAGGCGAGATTGTAACCGCAACCGGCAAGTTTGAGGCGCTCCAAACCGACGACGGTCATGCCTTACTCTTCGCTATTGATGATTCGGGTGTCTTTCATGTCATTGTGGAGGAGAGTGGCGTGACTCAGACCGGATGGCAGGTTCAGGACCTCTCCAGCTCGGCGATCCAGGCCTACTTTTCAGCCAGCACGGACCCGGTAGTGAAGACATTCGATGTTGGAAGTGCCCTTGATGGGAGCATCTGTCTGGCGGTGGCTGTGACGGCTGATGGGACGGACCACCTCTTGGTTTCATTAAATAATTCGAGTTCAAATACGCAGTGGACGTCAAACCCGCAGTGGGTACGCTTTGATTTCGACGCGGACGGCGAGGGGTCCGGGGACATTCAAATCACCGGTACTCTTTTTGCAGAGACAATGGACAAGCAGCATTATCTGATAGTCGATATTGACCGCCAATCACAGAGCCCCGCCAAGTTCATAGAACGCTACTACGTCGACCCCTCGGTGTCGATAGGGACGCGCTGGGTGAAACATGATGTATCTGTTGATATCCAGGACGGCAACTACCGGAGTTGCATCGGGCGTGTTAAGAATGGCTATGTCGATGGGATCTACACTGCAGGCAGCACTGGCGGAGAAGCCCAGTTTATCTATGAGCCAGTTATTAATGTCTTCGGTCGCGGGCCTCCAGCCCCTGTGCGATTGCGACTACCTGGTGAAAACATACCCTCAGCCATAGCCACTATGCGAAACCTGGATAACGATTCCCCTCTGTACGGGACAACTGATCTATATGCAGTCGGCGGATCGTCACTCTACCGCTTCGCTGCCGACCGCCAAAAGCGAAACGAGCTCCCAACGGCTGTTGTGACCAGTGACGTCTTGTTGGGGACAGACACGTTACTAGCTATGAGCCATGACGGAGTAACGACTCTGTGGGGAAGGAACAGTAGCGACGAGGTGTTCTATGTCTCCTGTCCAGCAAATCAACTTGACCTTCCCGGTTCGTGGAGTGCCTGTGTTCCCATACTTACGAACATCGAACGTATGTCGGCCTACGTGAATCAGGTGGATGGAGGAAGTACCGTCTTTACATCAGGCGGCGGCAGGCTGCAGAAGCTTATGCAGGGTACAAGCAGTGCTAGCAAGATCTGGCGAGCGCAAGATATAACAATCACGTCTCCTCCGCAGACTAAGTCGCTTTCGTTCAACTCGTACACCACCACCATCCATGTTACAAATGAGCATGATCTGCCAGCCAGGGATGTCCTGCTGACTATTTCTGCGAGCTCACGGACTCCTGTGTATATGAATGGCGTCTACTATGTGCTAGGAAACCTGCCAACCCAAGTTCACACGGATGCTATGGGATCAGTGACCGTGATTGAGGCAACAGAGGATATCAACGCAACTGTCTTCACGGTCTCGTTTAGCGGAGGATCAGGAAGCATCACCATCAATCCGATGGATAAGGTCTTCTCCAAACTGACCGCTCTCAACTCGACAGACAAGCTACAGGACGCCAGCTTCCCCAGCCAGACTACAGCGGGTGGAGTAGTCGGGGCACCTGCATCAACTCCCCTCGTCGCACCTTCAACAGCCCGAAGAGACATTGAAGTCGTCGCTGGCCACATGGACAGTCTAAAAAGCGCATATAGTAATGTGAAGGAAGCACAGTCCACGATACTTGCGAGCCGTAACCACGGCGTTGTGCCATCAACATTGTTCCTTAATTCTGGGAAGGTATCCTCTGCCGGCCTCGGCCATGATATAGCAATAGCGGCCGGTGATCTCTTCCGCTGGCTGAAGTCAGGTATTGATGCTGTCATCAATGTCATCTATGACGCGGCGAGCGGTGCATGGCACTTCATTGCGAAGATCGCCGGTATGGTCTATCGTGCCGTCTTGGACACAGTAGAGGCCGTTGTAGGGGCTGTTGAGTGGGTCTTCAACGCCATCAAGACAGTCATTGAAGATATAATTCGCTTCGTCGAATTCCTTTTCGAGTGGGATGATATCCGCCGAACTAAGGATGTAATGCACAACGTTGTCCGGCTGTGGCTTCGGCACCAGGTAGATGGCATTCCCAAGGCGAAAGCAGACTTTGATCGGGAAATCACCTCGGTTGAGCAAGCCCTGAATCAGTGGACCGGCATCACAGATTGGGGATCACTCGGGCCAGCAACAGAGCAGACAGCCTCTGGCAGTGCGTCTAACCCAGCCGAGGGACAAACATCTGGCTCGCAGCTGTTGGCTGGCCACTTTCGCACCCATGCCAGTGAGCTGAGGATCCTCGGTGACAGCCCACCGTTTGATGCAACCGATAATGTGATCGACGATTTGCTGACGGCGCTTTCCAATGAGGGCGAAGTTCTCTCCACGACGTACACGCAGCTGAAGGAGTTGGCTAAGGACTTCAGCTCGATGAATGTAGAAGATGTGCTGAAGAGGCTTGCCGGGATTCTAGGCGATGTAGTTCTGTCCAGCGCGCGGGTCGTGGTGGACGCCCTACTCGATGTACTTCATGACATGGCGAGTGCAGCCGTTACCTTGCTAGACACAAAAATCCACATACCCGTCATCTCCGATATTCTCAACGCTATCGGTGTGCCTGACCTGTCCTTCCTGGACTTGTTCACCTGGATCGCTGCTGTCGCCTATACTGTTGTCTACAAAATCGGGAAGAGTGAGGCCCCTTTCCCCGATAATAACGAGGTTCAGACCATTATTTCCGCCACCAGCTGGGACCAACTCGCAGGGATGATTTCAGGGCCAAGCATGACGATCTCCCCTTACATGCAGAAGTGTATATTCATTGCGGGCCATTCTATTTCCGGATTCATGTGCCTGACTGGCGACTTTGTCAACACTTTCGAAGCGGAGGCCGAAACAGGAGAAAACCCGTTCTCCACCCCATCAGCCATTATGGGGGTCATTGCGGCGGGCTCGCAAGGTGCCAGTGACTTTCTTGTGCCCAAGGACGCCATAGAAAACAAAGCCGTGAGCACAATCTCCACGATCACCACATGTGCCGTAATCGCGGCCAAAGTCGTGTTCAGCGGCCCAGCGCAGAAGAGGTTCGGTGCTCCGGAGGGCAGCAAGTTTAAGCCGCTCGCTGTAGCTGATGGGCGCGCCACGGGCGCCATAGTTAACTCGATCCTCGTAATCCCCGCGCTGGTCGTATCTGGGTGGCATTTCTATGAATTAATCACCAAACCTGCGGGGGCGACGCGCTCGGCGGCGATTGTAGGCGAGGTATCTAACCTGGCCTCTTATATCTCGCGTATCGCGTATGCAGTTGCGGTTAATGATGAGGATCCGAGCAGTAGACAAGTTCCAATTGGAATTATGGCGCTGAGCAATCTTGCCTGCGCAGGACTACAAGCAGCGGAGGCTGTCATCGACTGAGGATCTTTCTTTGTATAGTTATTCTATTTCTTTTTAGCTGCCAATCTTAAGTATACCTCCCTTGTTTAATATTGAATCACGAAGGGCTTTTCGGGTCCATGCGTTCTACAACCTGTCCAGTACTAACGTTGGATGGCCCGTTACCCAAAGCATGCTTTTTCGTTCCATACAATCATTGTATCTATCCATTTGAGTAGGACCGGCCTTTTCCTCCTTAACAAACGCTCATGGGCAGCCGATACTGAGACGACTGAAACACGGTACCGTTTGCTTGCTTCTACGTCACCAACTCCATTGTCAATTCATTGGGGTTTAGGCTTCAGTCGAACATCATACTGGGCTTCATACATACACCGACTCTGATGTACTCGTGATGCATTATCAAAATAGTATATAATGAACCAGTGAAGCGAGCAGTCATGACCGTATATGGACTCTATGGCCACCCAGTTCTTGCTATAGCTGCTACAACGAGGCGTGGTAGGGTGATTTGTGCCCTATTCTTGAGAAGTCTTCATAGTATCATTGCCCACAATCACCAGCTTATGGGCGTATATTAGTCACCTACGCAAGAGAATGGCCCAGAGCTAACTGCCCGCACCTTTCTGTACAGCCTTCGGATTTAGGCGGTGGTAAATAGCTTGATCCTCCTGACTAACTCAAAAAACTTCCAATACTAGCCTTACAGAGGTCTAGACAATTCTGAAGAAGCAGGGAAGAAGTCTGTGAGTCATACACTTCATCTTTTCGTTCATTTTTCCATATTCTCATCAGGGTGGCCTCCCTACAGACCCACTATTTTGTTCCGATATCCCGACTGGTAACGCCAAGACCCAGTCTCAGGATCCTATCCAGATTGATTGTGTAGGACTGCCCGCTGACAAAGCGGTTAAACTTGGTCTAACAAATAACTCTCGTATAAAATGGCAGATATTCAAAGGTGAAGTCTACGCTCGTCAGTCAATAAAAGAACCTAAGAACACAACATCAAGGCACATGTCGACTTTCAAGTATTATTCTCTACCCGGATTCGGGGAACAATGCCGCGAAAAGTACGGCTTTAGTGACTCCTGCATCATAGGCGACAGAATGATAGTTACTGGCCAGAGTAAGTGCTCTAAATTTACTCTGTACATGTGCTTATAATAACGGTGTATTAGCTGGGATGGATCCCTTGACCTTGAAAATCTCTCCCATTTTCGAGGAAGAAGTCACCCAAGCGTTCCAAAACATCAACGATCTCATCCTTCTTACACTCAAAAAGGAAGGCCGCACCATTGAAGAAGGTAAAACTGGCTGGGATTATGTCGTCAAACTGCATGCGTATCTGGTCAATTTGTCGACCATGCGGGATGAGGCCAGGGAGACGATGGTGCGCCACATAAAAAAGTTCTGCCCGAATCATCAGCCATTATTTACCATGGTGGGTGTGGAAAGCTTGCCATTTCCTGAACATCATATTGAACTTGAGGTTGATATCTGGTTGAAATGAGGTTATCCCGCCACTCGGTACAGGCTTTGAGATAGGGGATGTACGCTAGACAAGGCGTGAGTCTTGTACTCTGAAGTAGACATTCATGTCAGCCTGTGGATAATATTGAGTCTTGCATCTAGGCCAGGAATACCGTGGAACAATTGTGCCGTTGATACAGTACATCGCTGAAACATATTTCGGATAACTGGATAGATGATTTACGATCTCGTTGTGGTAATCTAACAGCTTAAGCATCTTAGAATTATTCTGGACTTTCGAGCACCTAACGGACTAAATATGAGGAAAGCTGTAGAGGGTTGGCAACATATCGTTACTGCTGCGTCGATACACTACTTTTCCCATTCTCTACAGCCCTTAATAGCCACGGAATCATGCGAACTGAGTCCGTCATCCATCGACCCTCACGTCGGTAATGTGAGTAATACCCAAAGACAAGCAAATTTTCTCTTGCGACAGGCCGTTGTATTCTTTCTGGTCTATCGAGAGAGGAGTTACAGGATGTGATTATGATTTTGAAATATCAGGTTACATCAAGCGTCAGATATCTTTTACATGTAATATCAATTTCTGTCAAGACCAATTGCTTCTTCCTCGCCCAATAAATAACTTCCGACATACAACTCATTGCTTACCACGGAAGCTGCTCACCATCATGTTTTATGAATCTGCCTGAGGTTGTTTCTTTGGAGGCTTTTTCCGCCTATAGGAAAGATTAGCAGATCAACAATCAACCACCTCCCTGTTACAGATGTCAAGTAGGATGGGAGAGCTAATGGACTATGCTGGCATACCTGATTGACAATTCCTTCGACGCTTTCGGAAATAGTCATCGGAGCTTTCTCTAGCCCATTGCACTGCGCGCCGCGATTTCCCATATCAGTTTGGACAAATCTGAAAGCAGGCACAGGTTCTGCGTCAGCAATTGTATGCCACCACAATTGTCGGTTTATAGACATACCCTGGATCAATTGAAAATGCGATCATATCCGGATGTTCTGTGTGAATTTTCTTGACTAGGTAGTTGCTGGCTACCTTCGAGACACCGTACGCCGAAGTCAACGACGAAGAGCGTTCAAGGCCAGTGATGATGGCTAATTCGGATGAGATATAGATGAACTTGGGTTGACTGCTGGCTTGCAGCAGCGGCAAAGTCGCCCTGAATAGCCTGATCGGGCCAAGGGTATTCACGTCAAAGTGCGATACCAGGTCTGCATCCTCCATGCGTGCTAAAGGGCCATAGTGAATGCATATCCCAGCATTTGCAATCACGATATCAATTTTATTAATCGAGTGATGCCTTTGTAGTTGAGAAACTGCATTAATGACACTCTGTGGCTTATCAAGGCTAAGAGAGACAATGATGAGATTAGAGCCGTGACCTCTAGAAAGAGAGAACAAGTCTTTTGTAATCTGTTCGGACACTTCTCTACATGTCGCTATCACAGTAGTGTTGGCCTTTGCAAGGTATGCAGTTACTAGGCCTTTGCCGATACCTGGTGGCGTAGATAAATTCAGTAAAAGGAATGTGCTCGTGATACTCATGTGCCTAACTAACCTCGGTTTGCACCAGTTACGAGAATAGTGCTCTGTGCCATGGTCAAATTATGTTTTGTGCGTCAAGGTCAAGCTTTAGACGGCATTCCGGCTTCGGTGGGATGGGCGGAGCAAAGCCTTATTTATATCAAAATACGTTTCCGAAAGTCTGCTGGTATGCAGCTCGGCTTTAGACATGTCCGAACCCGACCACGGATGGCCGGCAAAGGGTTCTTTTGACTTTGTAATATGAATTCGATTGTATGCCTTTGGCCTGCTTTCCCGATGAATAAGCGGCGCAGGTTCCATGGGCACACTCTTAAAGTTAGCAGATCTTCTGCAGGAAGTCCCGCTACCCACAAACTAAAGGGAGGTAGTGGAGCATGCCAAGCCAAGCCCACTGTCTGCATAGAGCTCATGGGAATAAGCATCCCGTTTGCTTACCGATGGCTTTCGATTTGAAGAAAGCTGTGGATCAGGGGTCGTAGTTAGGTCTTGTATTGCCTTGCCTTTCTTCTGGTATGTGAAAGTGATACCTCCGGAATATCCGGTTAATTCACCTACGTTGAGGAGCAGCCGAGGATGTTGTAGAAGCCATTTTGGGATTCAGTGATTCACTTGGATAGGTGCGTATTTGAGGGCTTTCCCGCTGACAAAGCGTACTCAATGGTCAACTTGACTTCCTCCAAAGGGTATAAAAGGCAGTAAGTCACCCATCCCTAACTACAATATACAACAACACAACACATTTCGAACAATCGTAAAGATAAAGCCATTTTACAATCCTACTTGTCAAATTATACGTCCAGTTTACAATGTCTCCTCAGACGATCGTTGTCATTGGTGCTACTGGGTCCCAGGTATGTCCTTTCTCATAAAAACATGTGCCTTTTGAGCACGCCTGATAACATATGCTTGTTCAAATAACACAGGGCGGTGCCGTTGTCAAAGAGCTTCTGGCAAACCGGGACCTCTATCATGTCCGGGCCATTACGCGCGATGTAACCAAACCCGCGTCTCAAAAGCTCGCTGCGCTTGGAGCAGAAGTCCGGTCTGCCGACCTTAATAGCGGTAGCGATGCCCTTGCACAGGTGTTCGCTGGCGCTGATGGTATCTTTGCACTGACTGATTTCTGGCAAACGCAATCTACCGCTACTGAGATTGCGCAAGGGCGTGCTATTGCTGATGCCGCAGCGCGGACTGAAACTCTGAAGCATTTTGTCTGGAGTGCCCTTCCCGATCCCGTCAAATTGTCAAACGGCCAGCTTCTCAATATCCACCATTGGAAGGGCAAGAGCTTGGTCACTGAATACATCCAGAAGGAACACCCAGAGCTATGGGCAAAGACCACTACTGTGCTCTTCCCCAACTACTTTGAAAACTGCATTACTACTCCGGATAGGTATCTTCCTCAGAAGGTGAGTATGATGCAACCTCCAGTCCTCAATATATGGTCTAGCTCACTCTTTGTGAACAGGATGCGAACGGGGCTTACACTTTGTCATTCCCTCACAGTCCAGAAACCGTGATGCCCAACGTCGCCATTGCTGACACCGGTAAGCTTGTGCACACCATCCTTCAGGCCGGCTCAAAGTATTTTACCAAGACTATTGCCTTCTACTCGGAGGCCCTGTCGGAGTCTGAAAAGTTGGCCAAGATCGGAAGCCGTATGTTACCTTATCAAGTAAATTAGCTCTGAAAATAGCTTTAACCTGTTACTACAGAGTACAACGTTCCCACGAAGTACCAAAAGCTCAACAGCAGAGAATGCCAGGAGCTTCTTGAATCTCGGGATGGCATGTCTCCAGAAATCGCGCTGGACTTCACCGAACAATTGATGATGTTTGAGCTCTTTGGTAATGTCTACGCCAACAAAGAATTCGTGCAAGCTAGAGAGGTATGTAGTTCTCCATTCTGTCCCTCGGATTTCTTCACAGAATTACTAACAACACCTAGATACCTGGGCTCTCACTTCAAACCTGGTCGGAGTTCCTTCGCGAAAATGACCTGAGCAAATTCCTGTAGAATATCTGGATGTTGTATGGGATCTTGCTAGTTGGCTATATAACCGGCATTGGTTTTCATCAGCAATGCCCTGGGGGCTGTGACACATCGAATAGCATATCTTTGCTATTTATCCTAAGAAGAGATAGAAAGCGAGAAGGGAAGAACTAAGCATAGACTAGTACATCATAAAATTCAAATCCGGTGACGGTCATGCTCACTCCCGCTTATTCAGCGGAGAGATGTCTTCTTAACTACATAGTTGTATTTATACCCGTAGACTATTGGACGCACTGGGATACTAGTATATAAAGGAAAAGAAGGTGTTATATAATCAGAATAATATCCATAGAGAAGGTATTTTGCCAGGCGATCACACAACCGACAAATTCTTTTTAGACAGTTCTTCAGACCCATATAACGGAGCCCTTCTCCTGGATCAGGGAGCTGCAAAAACCATACCTATTCTTTAGACCTATCGGCGAAGTCCCCCAGAAGAGTAAGAGGGCCACCAGCTTGAAACGACACGTACACAAGCAAAGGCTTATCGCTTCACTCATCGCTATTTCCGTATTTCCGAATGTATTAGCTCCAATACGAGTAAATTGACAGCGGCTAGACGGCTTTATGGAAATAGATTGTCGATAGGCTCAACTGGACAGAGAATATTTATTCCGCCTCCCGAGACAGCGCTAATCAACCTTAGGAATATGTCTATAAGAGTAGCCCCTATGACCTGGCATCTGTGGCACTCTTATCTGTGACCTTATCCTGGAATAGTGAAACTTCTTTTATTAGCTGCCTGCAGATATATTTTTCTACTGCCTACAACCCAGCGAGACAAACCATGGCCCAACCATCAGCGCTTCCAGCCGGTTCCAAGCTCTGGGTAGTCTCTTTTCATTACAACGGATGAACATCAAGCTAATCAGAGATAGTTGCTCGATTTAGGGATCCTTGACATCGACGCCTCGTACGTCCTTTCGGGCGCAAATGTTCCTCTCCACGGCGCAGAGCCTCAAACCCACGAGACTAGACCATGCCTCATGATAGCGGGACTACTCTATCACCCAGATGTAGGTCTCATCCTTTTCGATACCGGGTCCCGAGAGGATGTGATCAAGTCATGGGACAAAGAATTCTTGGAATGTGCACCCCGGACTTGGGACAAGGATATCCACTCTCTTCCTGCGGCTATCAAAGCCACCGGCGCAGGTGAGATTGATGATGTCAAGGCGGTCATATTGAGCCACTTGCATCTTGACCACACTGGGGGATTAGAGCATTTCTTCGGGACTGGTTCGTACATCGCTTCTTCTATTGCTAAGGCTAGCTGACGGTGAACAGATGTGGAAGTCTGGTGCCATGAAGCCGAACTCAAGGATGCCTTTTGGTCAGCCGCAACTGGAATTGACAGTGGGCTGTTTCTGCCGGATTACTTGCGAGCGGATCTGTTGAACTGGAAGACTTTCTCGGAGCAGAATGTAACACTCTGGAGGGGCGTTACCTTACATAGATGTCCGGGACATACGGAAGGGTCACTTGTTCTTGAGCTCACGTTTCAGAGTTCCGGTACTGTTATCATGACGGGTGATTTGTTTCATGTGAAGGAAAATTATGAAGAGGGAAGACCGACGGGTTTTCTTATGCGAGACTATTGCGAGTGGTTTCGGAGCAGAGACTACGTGAGAAGATTAGTGCAGCGTACAAATGCGAGGGTCTGCTTGGGCCATGAGAGAGGCTACTTTGATATGTTTGAGAGGAGTCCCAAGTATCTTGAATGAATGGAGAGGGTTGGGTTTGGACATGACCTTTGTTGCTCTGAATTATATATAGTGTTTCATATACTTTGTGCTATTTACATACCGTAGATGCACATACTTGCTTCGATCATTTATTCTGACATTAGTAGAATGAAACGGTCTAATGAGGCCCCATCACCGTACTTAGAGTCTCTCGCCACAGTGAATTGTTGTATGCTAAATGTTGCCGAGATAACTTCTTTATAAGATCCCGGCCGGGTTTCATGAAATTGGTCATTCATGCTCGCAATGTAGTGGAATGGTGGATCAAAAGTACTGCACCGCCTACTCGCAACATGTTCATCATTACGAGAAACAGCAGGCATGTTTTCGTCCAGGTTTAGCAATGAGACTCATGAGGGAAGGCAAAGAAGTTTTATAAGGAGCCATGCCATGGAAAGACAATGAGCACGCGGACGTTCAGGTCACCATAGTCTCGGCAGAGGAGGTTGTTCTTCCACGATCGACCAGGATATATACTGCGTCTCACGCGTCAATGTATTCAATACCTCCCCTTGAACTGCAGGGAAGGTTGGTATGGCCGTGAATGGTGTATGAAGCTTCTCCTACTCTAATATCGTACTATTACTTTACTGGACAGGATAAATGCGGCTCCAGAGCTGGCAGTCCCCGTGCGCTGGAAATTATATTATAGTAAATAGACCAAAGTACTAGAGAAAACGAAGTGGATCCGGCATTTTTTTGACTTTGGTAGCTCCGGCCTTAAATCCTCGGAGTAGGATCTACCGTGCGTTCCCGCGTTGCGCCATATTGCGGCGGGCGCTATTAAGATTTAGAGTGTCACGAACTTAGGGCTTGGAAATCGAGCCTGTATCTTGGATTAAGGTTATTGCCTGATTCCACAGGCCGCATGCCTTACTGTGACTCTGCCAGCGAAAGAGCCTGCAAGCGGAACCTTCATGCGCGTTGGATACATGACTATATATATGTACATCAGCTGAGAGCGAGAAATCCTTGTACGCGTTGCAGTTCGATGGTTAAGAAGCCATGAATAAATTAACGCGAGTAATGGATTGAACATATATGAACACGGGCAGCCTAGTCCATGCAGAGAATCATGTGTAGAGAAGTATATTCAGTAGTAAGTCTTACAAAACTACGCCAGAAAGATAATGTAATATTTCGTTGTTGATAGAACAAGTTCTTCGTATATTATTCTGCACCCACTCTTAGTACGCGAGTGTAAATAGTATCCGCCAATGGCTGACCTTTGGAATCGGTCTTTGTAGAATCGGTGTCTATCTCTGTTGCCGCCTTTCCTACTTTGATGGTCATGCCCTAATGGACCAATGCTTGGTAGGGCTTGCTTAACGCTCGCGTACAGTTACGCGCATTAGAAGCACCGAGTGTTATTGTACGCATTGCTTAGTTAAGGCCACGAACAAACATATTATATCTAGACAGATTTCTACAATTTGTCCACCAGGCAACCTCATCTGCTGTTTCGATGTTTGAGCCCTCGGCGAACTTTATTGGTCGCATCGTCTGGTTACCCTAAATACTTTAGCGTAGTTTGGGACAGGGTTTGATTGGTTACAATGCTTGTAACATTCCACAAGTAGCAACCTAATCTAGCCAGTGGTCCAATAGGACTACATTGCTTCTTTCTCCCTGTGTTTGACACGCGTCCCCACCGTACCCACAACAAGAATGAAAGCGAGTTTCCCCCCCGACAAAAATCCTAAATAACTCCCAAGACACGTGTATCCCCGTTTTCGCCGTCCGTTTTGTGGCCAACCCCGATCACGAGTTGTCCTGAAAGGCGATTGTAGACAAAGTTCTACTAATTGAGTAGATTTTTGCAGGAGGCCATTGGATGCGACCGATCATGATGTTTGCCACGGTATTGTAGAAGGGTCTCTTCGTGGCGTCAGTCCTCTTTTGACACGGGATGCCATCCGTTTGAAGTTCTCGTATTGAGCGAAAGAGTCATGGTGGAGGGCTCAGATAAACAGAGCTATTAAATTCGATTGGTCATCCGGTGAGTCAGTCATCATTTGTAAATCGGAAATACTGAGTTTCCGAAGGGAATGTTTTGGTTCCAGATTGGCTTCTGGGATATTTGTTAGTGGAGCGGTTTCAGATATCCCCCGATTCCCACTTACCGAATAACTCCACAAAACCTAGCGGCCGTGCGCGTTGACACTTATCTGGAGAGGAGTCCATTTCCTGCTGGCGGAGGATCGAAGAACGATCTCGGGTGTAAGGCCACAGGGGATCTCTGCGGGATAGGTCGGGGTGTATTGGAGGAAACAACTCAGGACCTCGACGGAATATTGTTGGTAGGCGTAGGAGAGAGGTGTATTTCCGTCATGGTCTCGGATCGACCAATTGGCACGTCTCTTGAGGAGGAGTTCGACCACGGCGAGGGAGGATTGCTGGGCTGCAATGTGTAGTGCTGTTTGGCCGCGGTTGTCGGTGGTTGATGGCTCGATGCCGTAGTTGAGAAGCAGTTCGAGGACCTTGACGTCTTTGTGAAGTGCGGCTAAGTGAAGAGCTGTCCGACCATCTGCATCCTTGGCAGTGAGGATCGATTTGTCTTTGAGATATTCATTCTCAATGGTGGTGGCATCGCCAATGGTGGCGGCATGGAGAAAAGCGCTGTTGACACCCATAGCTAGGGATGATATAGGGGAAAGACAATAAATAATTAAATAAATGTCTAGGTTCAGGCGAGCTTGCGGAAGACGAAGATCTCGGTTCCCTACGATTTCAGGCGGACATTCCTCTCGTTTTATTTCAATGAGCGACAAGGTTCAGAAGCGTCTGGCCAGCTGCAGTTACCACCTCATGCTCCTATTATGGGACCGGGGAGGCTATACCTTGAGTAGCCGAAGCATAGTACATACAGCTCGACCTACAGAACGGAGGAAATTCCCCCCGACATTAAGGGTTGCGATTGCTTTGTTCATGACAAGCACATGTCCACCTGCCTTCCTGGGACTAATGCTCATCTCGGAGTCTGTGGAATCAGTCCCGAGTTCTACGGGACTTGGTGAGATATCCACTCACGTCGGACGAGAGATGAGTTGGCTGGTTCGACTGTCGAGTCAGTGGTTTCCAGCCTAACAGCCCACGTGGTGATTTGATTCGCTCTGGTGATCTTTCGTATCGAGGTCCGCTAGTTTAGTGCTTTTCCTGGTGAGTTAAATTTACGTTGGTATGGGTCGATTTGGAACGATGGGCCGGAAAGTGGAGACCAAGCGGGACAACGGTGCTCAGAGTAGCGAAGACTCCAATTAACCGATAGACTGCGCTTCTGGCTAAACTTCGGAGCCCTCCGCCTCCAGGAACTCCGTCCTCTCCAGACTCCGCAGAGGGTCTGGGGAGTACGGAGTAGTGAACGGCAATGGAGGATGCTGAGTCGATTCCGAAGGGATGACGAATCTTTCTGAATGCTTATGCCGACAGAAAACAGTCGTGAAGGGAAACTAAACGAGGGAACTCCGTGACTCTGCTCGTCTTGACTTACGATAGGCTTGGCGACGATAGTTAAAATCTTAGCCAAGCAGAGAGTTTGGCATGAGTCCTAATGCGCCGGTGGGGCAACCAACCAGTCAGTCTTCGCACATGGGGGTTCTTAAGTTCTCTGACTGGCTCTCTGGTGGCAATGAGGATTTATTACGGGTTAACCCGAAGGCGCTCTTGCTGGACCGACGGAGGACAAGGACAAATGTCCGTTAGATATTATTATTAATTTGTGAATGTGAAGGATTTACGACAGGGATCGTTAGCGCGGGGTTCGAAGAAAAGTACCAGGATGGAAAATTTTGACTCCTTCCTATTGCCCCTCGTACTGTTATCATAATTCCATCCACGAACGGCATTGTTGATCGCCTCAAAATACAAAAGACTTTCGGTCGTTGAGATCATTGATGGGTTCGTTTATGGTCCGTGTCCTCGGCTTCAGTGGGCCGATAAACCTTTGCTTTCCAAAGCTTGTCCTCTTGGCTTTCTTGTCCTTCTCCAATGTGGCGCGTGCAACCGCTGTCCATGCAAGTACGCACGATGAATGGGGAGATGATGGTTTTTTGTCAAGCTCGCATCGCATACTATCAACCTACGATAAGTGCGTCTTGACGCTTTGCGGTGCGGTGATTTTCATATGTGCTGTCGCATTGTTAGTTCAAGTGCGATTCCCTCATTATTCTCAAGAAGGGCAATCCCATGCTGAAACATTAAATCTCCATAGGCATGCCGAATATTGATCGACATCGGTCGAAAAGAACGTCTTTGGCGACAAGAGGACTACCTAGCGGAAGGAGAGTTACTGATGTCAGCTCTTGAAGCTGGCTATGCAAAAGGCGGCAACCTCCCCCGATATGCGACGCGGTTTGGTACCCTTTCGGAACAGGAGATCGATGTCAGTGGCGTACGGAAGGTTGTTCTAGTGCCAAATTACACCTATGCGACAACTGCAGCCCAAGATGCGTACGCGGATTGGTTTGTGAGGTGGTGTCACCTTCAAGAGGAAGCCTCGAATTATGCCGTCGAGGAATCCCCGGATGAAGTGGCTCCTCTCCTCGATCTCAGATCTCCAAAGGCACCACGGTATTTGGCTGAGGCTGTGACTTCTTCTTCACAGGGTCCTTCGGATGGAATGGCTCCGCTCATTGACCTTGGTTCTCTGGAAGCGCAACAGGATGTGGATGACCTTGCGAGCTCTCCACGGCCACTTCTAGCTGAATGATTTGCTGTCGCGATCGGACAGCATGTCTGTTCTGATTAAATCCTTCACTAAACGTCCCGCATCGCTGTCGCACAGGACAAAGCCGAGAGTGATTCGACTCCTCCAGAGACCATGACTAGACTGTGACCTGGTAACTTTGACCTTGATATGGAGGATGGCGACCTGTCTGACATATTAACTCAAGGTTAGCTGCTTAAGGGGCGTTGAGGATATCACCAATGTCCCATACAGGTTGCTTCGATGATCGCGGCAGACGTACGGATACTCTCTCAATTCTTCCTGGATCCAAATCCCCGTGGTGGTCGAGATTCCGTGGTCATATAGTGGTCACTGTATCGAAAAAGAAGAACCAAATACCCTTCTTTTGATCAGCCGCGGAGAGCAGCATTCGAAGACGATGATTCTCATGCTGTTCTGGAAGGCTTTTGACCAAGGCGGAGGACATACGAGCTCTACGAACAACAGAGACCCATTCTAGTTCCTCGCAGTCAATCACTATCCTCACTTGATAGTTACATTGCATTTGTTACTAGCTCATTTTTGGTTGTATTATCCGCATTAATGAGTGTACATCATTAGCATCGCTAGTCTCTGACGAAGAGCTATCACTATGGCTGCCCATGACGGCCGAGGCTTAAGGGCGTACAATCTCTCCAAGGTGACTCGCTTCTACAAACAACTTATGGAGGTCGTCTAGAGTAGCCGAAGATGTCTAGATTCCTTTTTTAATTTGCGTAGACAAGAAAGAGATTATTGTTACACTAACCTTATAAACCATTTATACACAATACATACCCTCTACCTCCATAGTAGTAATCCTATTGCTAGACAGGATATTAACTCCTGTGGAAATGTTATCAAGCTTGCAGAGTAACGGCGCCACAACCCCATTAACCGCAAAGTCCACCGAAAGGTTTATACCAATATACATGTACCGATGCCTTGGGAAGGGTATGGGCTTGAACGCATTACTCATGAATATTATGCAATTTATGGTCCAAGCTATATTATTCCACATTCACAGTAAGTAAGAGACTCAACTTGGTACACGCTACCCAGCCTGCTGCATGAGATGTTCCAATTGAGCAATTGATTGCTGCAACTCGTCCTCGGTCGGCATGTTGACGTTGAGGCGATAAAGCACATCCTGCTGCAGAACATTCTTAGCAAGGCCGGGCTTCTTCTTGCGCTGATATCGCTGCCATTTCTCTTTAATCGGTTCACTTCTAGGTTCCCCTCGAGCAATTCTTTTGGAGTCGTGTGATCCCTTGATGGAAGTGGCAGCCCGCTCAATTAGACCAGACTTGCTCCCAAACAAGCTCCCAGTAAGTACCGAAGAAATTTTTCCATTGTTCACAGGATGGTTTGGGTCGTTGTAGCGTGAGACAAAACCCTTGCGTCCTAACTCTGGAACAGCTAGACTGGACCCTGGGTTTTTGGCTTCCTGGTTCTTGTTAGCGAAGTTATTACCGACCAAGACGAGCACGTAGACTCACATATCAGGCCTGCGCTTTTCTGTCCATGTAATCCTGCACCCAAGCCCCAGCGCTCTTCACTTTCTCGCGCGACTCCTCGGCCTCCCTCCCCTTGCCTTCCATCGCCCGTGCCGCAGCGCGATCTAAATCGGGATGTACGAACGGTGCAGCCACAGGGAGCTTAATCTGTCCATTAGTCTTACCGCTGGCAAGTCTGATATTTTTCAAGTGCTTTTTGACCATGTTCATTTCTGGGTGTTCGTCGCTGTGCGTATACTTCGCGATTGTCGGGGCAGGGTCGAACGTTGGTTTCTCGACTGGCTGGTTAATATCAGCCTTTTCGATTCCAAAGAGTGTCTTTCCAAGCTTTTGAGATAGTAGGCCAAGGACTCCGCTTTGCTAGCCCGGGACATCGTCCTTAAAGGCCATGACCATGGCGTAGAGCCTGCGAGGCATGAAGAGGTCTTGGTTCACCCGGTCAAGAAAGGTGTTCGCGCGGTGCCAGGACTGGATCTCACGAGCTGTTCCTGCCACGGTTTGGACGATGACACTTGTTATTTGAGCGGCTGTTTCGGGGAACAAGCCCACGATGCCGGCAGCGACGTAGACGGCCTCGATTCATGCTGAAGCCTGTATCCGTAGTCAACGACTATGACTCCACGGCTAGACAGAAGAAAAAAGGAGTGAGGGGCCAAATAACCTTGCTCGCATGGAAGGAACCCTCTAGGAAATTTAAAAACACGACCTGACTGATATCGCAATCAGCCAACACAGACGCATACGCACGCACGAACCCTCGATCCTTGTTGCCGGGCCGCCGCTGGGGAATGATCACTGGACCTGGTTCTGGAAAGTTAGATAGGAAGAAAGTCGAAAAAGGCTGATGCGGCATCAATTGGACCCCTATATCTTCCAACCATTATCAATGTCCTGCCAGCACAAACCGGCAGGGGATTACTCCGTCCGTCCCTAGGCCAATTCTAATTGATTCAGTGGTTCACAGTCATATGATTAGATAATTAGACCCAGCAGACTACACTATGCATACCAAATAGCCGAAGCAGATTAAAGCTCCAAGCAGACTGACTAGGGTAAGTAGACTCAATAGATCAACTAGACCAACCAGGTAGTTCAATCAGACGAGGCAGACGAGGCAGACCAGACAGATCACGCAGACCAACACCAGGCAGTCCGACCAGAGTCCAGACTAAGTAGACGAAGCAGGCAAAGGAAGATCTAATGTTAAAAATGTGTGCACGTTGTCCTATTGGCTTTGGCGTAAGTATATACCCGATGAGCCTTTCCTTTTCTGGGCCTCGGGAAGCGTCATTCGTCCATGCATACTAGACTATACCGATGGAAGTAGGCGGTATGGCTAGTGGGTAATAGACGGTGAGTAGGAAATAGTCTCTAACTTTTGCACTGCCCCTGCAGATGCACTAGTGCTTAGATTAATTAAAGCCTAAAAAAGCTAATACTAGAAAACAATAAACTAGTGCTTACCAACAATCGGTTGTCAGCGTATCTGCGCTTGTGTGCAGATATTTTTGTTGCAGTAGACGGGCGCTTAAGGTTTTGGGGTCCGCTCAGCCTCATCTAGGGTCCGACATACCATCGCTTATCTAGTAGTAGGCGGAGTGATCCCAATAGACTACTACTACTACTATATAAAGTCTGTATCGATCAACCAAGTTGGAAAGAATTTCTTTTGATTATCAGACAATACCTACAACTACTCAGATACATTTTCTTCAGTCACATTCATCATACTCTCGCAAGATGCAAATCTATTCGATCGTCGCTGCTGCTACTCTTTCGCTGGCAGGTACTGCTCACGCTTGGGCTCAGGCTGCCGACGGAACCTGGATTGCAAATCAGAACAGCTATATCTTCACAGACAGTAAGTGATCTTGGGGGGTGGTGGGTGACAAGATTCTTCAAACTAATCATGCAACCTGTAGATCTGCAAAACAAATGGGAGGTTGTCGAAGCATGTACTATCAGGAACACGAATACATGGCTTTCTGATTATGAAGCCTGCGCTTATTGGGTAAATAGCGAGGGGCTTATCGCTCGTGGAAGTACGTATTCCTACCGGGCTAGATAAGATTCCTAGCAACGTTCTGACAATATACTATAGAATGCACGCCTGCTGTTAGACCCGTTGGTGATCCGGCCCACATAGTTCACTGCGAGTGAATTAGGGAAGATGTGGATTTGTTGAAAGATATATAGTCTAAACTTGGTTGAATTGTTTCTAGTTCATGCGAACTTCAGTCTCTGGGCTTGGAGAAACGTGCTCTAGATAGGATGCTTGTGAGGCAGAGTGTGCAGTTTGGCGATAGTGTTCCCGAAATATTAGTCCTTTCCATTCCGTACACGATACAGCTAAAGCCTTAGCACCCTCGAGACTTTCTAACATGGTCCGGGAGCGAGCAGCTCGTCGTGATCTCGGCCTACAGCTAAAGCCCAACTACTGAGGGTATAACGAAGCTCTGATTCTTCGGTGGTCTAGTACTTGGTCTAATAAGTCAGATTACCACCTAACTATCTCAGATCCTTTGGACGATCTGAGCCATTCTTGGAGTTAGCGCTATTCCATGGTTGACTAGTCTTTTCGGCTTAGCGGGTTGTCCAGTCTAACCTCGTATTCGAGCCTGGTCTTTCCATATAGCGGTGAGCTAGGTACTCGATTAACCTGTCATGGAATGTTGGGTATTGGTAATAGTGCGTGTTTATCCATGAAGGACCCATTGTGATGTTGAGCATGCACTTATGGTGCACAGCAGCTACAACTTCTTGCAATTCCCAGGTTTCCGCTCAATCCATCGGCCTCAGCTAGGAGCGACTATTGCAGCGAGTTATATCAGGGGACCCAATACAATATGCCTTACAGCAGCGGCGTTTGCTGTACCACTCTCGGTTATGTTTTCCAGCGGTTCTAATTGGACCATAAGACTAGGGCGCGGAAAGGTTCGGGATCTTTTAGAGTTAAAAAAGAAGCATGTTACAGCTCATCTAGTATTGAGTAATTAGAGAAGAAAATCAGGAACTTCTATTATCCCTACTTACAGATATGCGGTCCAAGGAACAAGTTCTGAAGAATACTAGACGTTAAATTAGCTGATAGCAATCTTAGAATAATCTAGTCTATCTTACATAAGTATTCTATAGCCGTGGCGATATACGGCTACAAGATTGAATAGCTATTTGAATAAATCTCTCTACTTATAATACATTCCTCCTTCATGTATGTAACAGAGGCTTTATTCATCGTCATAGGGTTAGAACCTCTCGACACCTCCTACAGAAATTAGAATCATGGCCAGTGCCGTCCATAAGACTGGAGATTCCACTGCCACATGAAATTATTAGACAGCATCCGATGGATCCTGAAGATCCTAAGACTCAACGGCGCCTGAATAACGTCGCAGCAATCGATATAGCAGCAGTGAGATTCGGTAAAGACCATGAAATTCCTATGGTAAAGCTGGCATTCTTTGCGATCGCCTAGCTATGGAAATGTCACGCCGACGGCTCAACTGCGAAGAGGACATGCCAAATATGACTTTGATCACCAAATGGAGCGTGAACACGTAAGTACCAACATAATCTTGTGTTATCCTTCAGGGCAGACTGATTTACTTGGGACCAGGGATTTCTGTCACATGACAACGATCACATGTCATCTATATCTTTAGGTAGTTAGTAGAACATCTATAGGAGGGAATAACAACTACTTAATGACCATCAAAAGGCTTCATCTACCATAAAGTAGATTGACGAACGGTATGACCGTAACAATTTCCATCTTAATCCAGCTTTTCACCATCACGATTATGATTATCGAGACGATTACCACTGGACCGTCAACTTCTTCTACGCTTGCTCAAGCCATACTACCTTCCCGCACATCAAGGCCATCATGCACCACAGCGAGGCCAAGGACCCCGAGCTGGTCCTTCGGGCAGAGATCATGATGATAGTTGCCACAATGCACTCCCGCCTGACCACGGAGACTCTCCTGGATCACCTCATTGTTCCGGTTAGTTTCAACGTCGCTTTCATCTGAGTCGCTGCTGATGCTATTCACCTCTTCCGCTAGGTAATGCTTTTCAGCTTCGCGGGATGCCGCGTGCGCATTCTAATCGCCATCCATGACGGCCAGAATTTGGGGATCGCGATGTCCGGGTTCATGGAATACTCGGAAGGATCTCAGGATCTCTGGGACATGCTTACTCGTTACCTGGGATGTGGTATCAACAATAGGCTGAGCACCGAAAAGCTGCTGTCCGCATATTTGGAGGAAGCTTTGCCATGGAGAGAGAAGTGTAGCTGAATATCTCAAGAACATGATATGATGATGATCAAGAATGCGGAATTCTACACCATAACGTTATATCAATGAGGCACGGATGCACTCTATATAATCATCTTCTTTACTGCAGTCTAGTACATACGACCATAGGGTGTGGAAAACAGGGCTTCCCGTCCGCTCAGCCGTACTTAAGCCACACGCCGGGAGGTTAGTAGTTGGGTGGGTGACCACCAGCGAATCCCTCCTGTTGTATGTTTTTAGGGGTCTATTATTTTTTTTCTTCGTCTTATTGTGTATATTTTTCTTATTTGCTGATATGGATGGAGTATGTCCGACGGGGCGGGCTGCGACATGAAGGAATTGTATCATACATTGTTAGTATGCTAACCTCAAGCAGGTTATTTAGTTATAACGCTACATGCATATTTTAAGGCGTAATAAAGAATGTGAGTCGTTTTCTAGGTAGGTAGGTATGTTGTATGGGGGCCTGGTTATCAAAGATAATTACTGTGTTCGGCGCCACCGGCAACCAGGGTGGCTCTGGCATCAATACCATCCTTGAAGATCCCTGACTTTTTAAGAAATACAAGATTCGTGGGATTACTCAGGATAGTTCGAAGGAGTCTGGGCAGAAACTTATCAAGCAAGGTGTTGAGGTTGTTTCGGTAAGACCACATCCAAGCATAAAATCATGACAGGAAGGTACATGAATAGAAAGCATATTATATTGAACATCCTATCTTAAAGTAAATTATATCATAGGGTTCTATGAAAAAGCACATCACTCTGATTCCCTCTTCTCAGCAAGCCATTACAACAAAGCCTCTTTATTAGCCCTTTTGTTTCTCTCTGCCGCTTGCATTACCTTGTCTGTGATCGAAATTTGATGCTCGGTATTCAGGAACTTTTCGATGACCTCATTGCTGCATCGTTCCACGATAATCGCTGCCACTTGCTCAGTCTCCGGTGATGGAATATCATTTGGCAGAAGTCGCTGAATCAAGTTTTCAAAGCCGTGGTCTTCTTTTTGTTCCCAGTCATATGGGTATGCTTGCAGTAGATCGATCGCTTCTTGGCCTTCTGCAAGATTCAGGAAAGCCATAGTCACGGTGGCTTTTGTTTCCGCATCGGTGTGGCTATCTTGCCAAATATCTTCCCATACGACTCGAGGCTTCAGATCCCGCTGCAGTCTGAAGAGGAATCCTGTCATAAACTCTGGGTTCTCTATGGGAGCCTTTTTCCATACGTTGCGGGTAATCGGGACTGATCCTAGTCGATCGTAAATGATTTTGATAGTGTCAGCTCCTTGCCAATCCCGGATTGTGGCTAGGATTACTTCCTTCGTGATCGTTATAAGGTCTTTGAGCTTCTCCATCATAAGTTTTATGGATGATGCGTTGCTTGCGGCTCGGACTAGGATTTTTTGTGTAATTGGGGCATCTGGCTTGTGTTCGATAAGATTGTATTTCGAGGTAGAAAAGTTGGGGGCGACTGTCGCGATCACCGTTTCGTCTGCACTCACGATTTGACGATCAAGGAGCGCCTTCAATGCGGGCAGCCCCTTTTCTTCTTCTTCTTCTTCTTCTTCCTCTCCATACTCTAAGGTGCCGATCTGTTCAAGCACTTCTTTGATCGGTACTTGACCAGGGACCCGATCTAGAAGGATCGGAATCATACCGAGATTCTTACTTGCTGCTTGAACAGCTTCCTCCGGCATCCCTGCGCCTGGGAACCTTGTAAGCGTCTTTTCGAGTACTCTGGGAGCGTCCGGACTGGGACTCTTGGCCATTGCGATGATAACACTATCAGTAATAGGGAAGGCGTTTCCAAGAAGCTCAAGGAACTCTTTAATCAATGGGAATGCAAACGGCCTGTTCTGAGCCGCCTTCACAGCCATCTGTGATGGGAATATCAGATCCTTCATTTTTCATCAGCAATTCGAACATTTCCATTATTTCCCAGGTCCTTGAAACAGTTTCCTCCAGAATGGTCTCAGATACAACGGAGCCGGGCTGCTGTCTATCCAAGATGAGGTTCATCATTTCAAGGCCACCAGGTGCGTTCTTGACTATGCTGTGAATGACCTTCTCCCTATGAATTCAGACATTCAGCCATTCAATCACTGTTCCAGACCGTGTGGATAGTTATTGGACACTATCATCATATTCTCAGACTCGGGCCCATGTTTCATCCCTCCGAATCACATAGTCTATGTAGATTGGATAACATACGTCCCAATCAGCATTACTCAAATTCTCGTGATAAGGTAGCCCCCCAGTTTCCTGGGGCCTGAAGACATGTAACCGAGCCCCCATTCACACGAAGGATCTTTTGCCCGGTACATTGACGATTCAGATACGCTATCAGACGCCACTCGCCACCACCACTAAAGAAGTATTAGGTACAGCCATTACCACTAATGGGTGAACATTTCAATACAGAATCCCCCCTATGACTGGTATCGCCCGCGCCGCGGCAGGCCTGGCCAGCGCTATAACAATTGAACGTGTAACTTGCGCGTTTTTCAAGCGAAGATAGAGCGGCATCAGCGGGGTTGGCAGACACGGGCTCAGACTGAGACATCGACTTCGGAAATGACAGAAATGGGAGAGGCAGTCGTGACGGGCAGCAGGAACATTGCGGCACAGAGGATGCGCCTTAGACCCGGCCTCGGATTAAGCGATAATTGAGAATTGGGATAGCTTGCCTGTCCAGCCATTGCTGAAATAGATCGTAAAATGAATCTCGGATGCTTGAGTCTTCGGTATCGCAGCGAAAGGGAAGATTCCCTTTGTCCTCGTCAGTCGAGACAAGGGTAGTCTCTGAATAGACTTTGCGGAGACGTTCTGTAATATTAGAAACGATCCGAGTCTTCGATGGGAACAGGCACAGTGAGCGTGATATGGATTCCGTTTTGTTCTTGTTCTGTGTCCATGCTTTCTCGCTGACAGGTAGCGCACAAGCTATGCTTTTATATTTACCTCCTCTCGTGGTCACAGATGTTTGAAGTAGTTCAGAGACTCGGAGTAATGAGCTAGAAAACAGTGGCAGGCATTACATCATGCCTTTTTCTTGGGTGACATCAGTGCCGTTCACGCCTGGTGCTTGGAAGACTCAGTCTCTTGGTCGCTTCAGCGAATACTGTGCGGCGCAAAGACCACGCTTGCCAGCTATTGGTGCATGAGGCAGCTTATTACTCGCTTTGGACCCTTTAAAATACTGGAAACTTGTGCTGTAACCTGGGCGGAGTTCGAGCGAATACTACCTGTCGAGCAATCATTGCCTGGGACCCTTTCGATTATAGGCAAGGGCTCTTAGGTGCACTGCTCTCTTCGTTCATTATACTTCATCAAGACGTGCGAATATGCCCATCTACCGCGGATGGATTGAGGTTTGCGAGACTATTTTCGTTCTCGGAATCTATCAAGCCAGCCAACAAGTTTAAATAACCGTATATACTCTATCACTCACTAGGTTGATGGTATACCTTTTTTGAAGCCTTATGCTGCCAAGATGATTTTCCGTGGCCCCCGACGTAGCGTATTGCCGATGACGTGACCACAAGAATATCCCGTCTCCACAGTGCATACGTGGGGATGTGGGCCTTGGTCTTGATGTGTGCTGCTTGCTGTCGGTCGTGACGCCATTCTGTCTGGCTTTCTGGTTGTTTCCCAGGGAGCTTACTCCGCGAATTGAGATGGTATGGAATTGGATGAAAGACTGGATTCAAGAGCGATATCCAGATGACCAGCAGCTTTCTTATGATACTCTACGCGAGGTTGTACGGGCTTCATGGGATGTAGTACCAGAAGATTTTTTAAAGGATCTTATTGAATCCATGCATGCAAGGTGTCAAGCTGCAAGAGATGCAGAGGGTGGCCATACAAAACACTAGCGAGCTTGCTTAGGATTAGCTTCAATTTTGATACTGGCAGAATTCGAAGGATTCTAATCCTGGTATGACCCACGGTACTAACAAAATCACCGGGGTCAACCGGAGTAGTTCCTTCATCGGTAAACCGGGCCAACCTGTTTACCTCTAGCGTCATGTCAGCGCCCATCTGATACATGATTCTCAGTCAAATCCTGTCAGATTGGATATATATGGGATCGTAAAAATCTTGGCCCCTTTTACTAAATGTGGGCAGCTAACAAAAAGATTGATAGAATAGCCAATAATTCATTGCCATAATAAGTGAAATCAGCCCTCGGTCAGACAATGGATCAACAACCCCAAATGTCGAACCAGTCCCAGATAAATTGTGGAGGGATACAGACGTCTTCATTCGCAGACCAGTAGTCATTCTGAGAATTGCGATCGTTACAGTCAGCCTCCGATGCGTAAAGCGAAACCCAGCAGTTGCCTAAGTCATAAAGCTCCAGGCTCCGGTGGCTGGTTGGATTCGAAGTGCAACCCTGATTGCCGTCCCCCGAGTATTCCGCCGTTGCAGTCGTTTCACATTCCCCGTCCCCGTAGACGACAAACCTCCACCCGCTAACTCCTGTCGTAAAAAACACCAAAGCCGGTAGGGTTATCTTTGGTTTCCAGATCATGTTGATATTTGTCAATCTCTTCAGCTTGTGCTTGGTGTCTTGATACACGTGGTCGGACAGAGAGATTCTCGTCCTCGTAAACTGGATCACTGTCGCGGTATTTTGTACGACAGAATGCAAGAACCGAACGGCGGTAGGCCTCGAGTGAGATTTTCTTTGGAACGTTAATAATTATGTCTTTTTTCCATTCAGGGGCGTTGATCAGGTAGCGAATAGGGAACGGTTCGTTGGCGGAAAGATCCGCGGAGTACTGGTCAAAGATAATGTCTCTCCAAGTCTTGTTAAGGTTGCGTGTGGTCATGATGAAGATTTTGCGAGCTGGATATTGAACTGCTATTTATGTCCTTTTTAAGTCGCGTACGATGTCGAGCTCAGTTGAGCGTTAACATATAGGAAGAGATGCCTTGAGCGTTTTCGGCTTCAGACGCGAAAACTTGGCATTATCCGGGCTCCGTACGTCGAGTGCCGTCAGAATTGGCAAAATCTTGGCATTATCCTTGCTCCGTATGTCGGGTGACTTCAGAGTGGGCAAAATCTTGGCATTTTCCTTGCTCCGTCTGACGCCCCACTTCAGCCCTACTAACCGTACGCTCATTAGTGTTGATTCAGCAACGTGCATCTATTTTTTATGGCGCATCACTTAAGATGCATCTTTACAGAAAGGCGGTCTTTCATTGCCCTCACTGTTTTGGCTCCACTTACCACTGCAGCACTGTCCCCAATAGTCCGATTCCTTTTAGCTCATATTTTATAAGACACTACCCAGATGCATTAACTAGCCTCTACGCGTGCCGAGGCCAATCTGTACCTCGAATGTCTAGAAGGCAATCATTTCACCGGCTCGAAAATTTCGTCCCAGAGCGATCCGCAATGGAAGTGTCCAAGTTTAAAGGCGAAGAAAAGTTCCAACATTACCTCAGGGAAGGTGTTTTGGCCTATAGGTAATGGTAAAAACCTCACGGTCAAAAGAGAAACTAAAGGACAACTATGATAAATGATCAGTTGTCTGTGTCGCGATTGAATCTGTGTCACGGTGAACTATTAACGAAGCCGAATCAAGATTCATTTGGCGAAGGACCTTTCGGCTACTTGACCGTACAAGCAAGGCCTTTTGCTCAGCCCCAGTTTGACTTGAAATCTCAATATCAATATAAGGCCTTTTTTCTGAGGGTGTATCGAGGAAGGTACGAACCAGTTGCACGCAGTCAGAAGCAAGTTTAGAGCGTTTGTTTGGTGCTCCAGCAGCTTCTGGATATCATCAATGCTCTTCCTGTCAAATACCAATTTTTATTTGCTTTGGAAGCTCAGAACCTCGTTTTGCTTCTGCTGTAGACTGTCCATCAGACCTTTCAGTTTCTTGAGTAGGACTTTACAGCAATTGATGGAATCGTCCAAATCCATCACTAGCTGATGATGCGCATCCCCGGTATCAGTACCCATCCATTCCTCTATCTTTGTCAACGCAAGACGCAAGGCGGATAATTAACTTGTTAGACTCAGGAAGGTAAGGTCTGCATCGTTCCAATCACTTTGTAAGTCGCGAATGGCAACTATCGTCTGGCTCACGATCTGAATAATGTTCGCCAGCGCACCGGCTGTTCCAATGATCGACACAGGGTCCGCCATTTTCGTGAGAAAGGATTGCTGTAAAGCAATCTGTATGACTGCGCGTTATGTCAGGATACTTGGAGGGGAGATAACAGAATGGCTGTGAGGCTGAGCTTCTAAAGCCTGTGCCCTAACACCGCCCGGTTCAGCCTTGTGCAGGGATTACAAAATTTCATTTCCCTGTCGAGCAGTTAATTTCCTTCTGCCATCTTCCTTTCTCTCTGTTTTCTCCCACCCCCTTTTTTTTTCGCTTTTTCCTATTTTCTTTTTCTTTTCCTTTCTTTTCTTGTTTTTTTCTTTGATTTCTTTCTGGAGGCTGAAGACTCTCCTTTGGCAGAGCTCTGTGACCCCTGGTACCGGATATATAATCCGGCCCAAGCACGAAGTAATTTACATCAATGATCGTGTTTGTCAAGCAAGAGCTTTCACGAAACCCAAAAGAAATTATCAACGTCGGAACCAGTACTGGAAAAGAAAGACGACCATCAAGGAATCCGGGCCCGCTAGCCCCGGCGCCAATTTATTCGTGCATCACTGGCCGGGAACGATAAGGCAGATAAATGGAGGTGGATATAGCGGATTTGTACCTATCACTAAGAGAAAGGAAAAGACAAATAAGTATTGACAAAATAGTAACAGTTTAGAGGTATAAGCCTCCCTATTATCGAGTATTCTTGGAAGCTGTTTGCCGCGGCATTTTCTTTATCGCACATCAATAGACGAATACTATAGTTTCGAAATCAAGAATATAGGTGAACCTTAAGACGGCGGTGGGTGGTCGGAAAAGCCCACTGATATCCATCCTGAGTACTGACTGCACTTAAGCCACATACCAGAAGGTTAATAGTTGGCTGGATGACCACCGGCGAATTCCTCCTATTGTATATTTTTTTTGTATCTATTAGTTTGATTGAGCTTCTTAAAAAACCCTTTGGCAACTAGCTGATCTAAGTTCTTCGTAAATTTGTGTCTTGCCACGGTCTCATAAGGAATTACTCAGGCTACTGGTCTCATAAGCGGACAATAGTCAATATCTCAGATACAGCGTTATTAATTATACAGCATAAATCCCAAAGTTACAACGAACTACATATAAAAACACTTTTCCTGCTGACCGACTGCACCCACTGTTGACTCTGGCCTCTCAACAACCCTTCAAGTCACCCTGAAATAAAAGGTGAAGTCATAGAACCTAGTTCCCTGCCAATTCTTGAACTGACCGAAAGGCCCATGGTCTGTGTGAGCCTGCTCCGAAAGCTTCTTCTTGTCAACTTTGCCGGTCCACCTCCACGACTGACCTTTGGCTCTGAATTTCTTTGATAAATCATCAACTTGCCCGAAGGAAACACGGGGGTCCGCAGATAGCTGTTTGAAAATTGCCTGCTTGGCTTTCTGATAAGCATCGGTATCCACTGCAATCCAATTTCCCTTCACTTTGCCACTGTAGAAGCCTTTCACGCCTTTCGTCGAGCGTGTTCGAATCTTTACCTCGCGGCTGCTAAGTTTGTCACCGCTCACATCTGGAGAGTCATCCCAGGGTTCGCTCTGGGAAACGTAGCCCTCGTCCTGGCAGGTGCAACTGATCGGATCCCAAGTTTCGCAGCTCGGGTCTGTCCAGTCACACTGTCCTTTCTCAGAAACTAAGAACATGTTATAATACCATCTGTTCATTGGGGCCTATGGGATTACCTTCAACAGTCTCATCATCATCGGCTTGGAACATCGGCGACGCAACAACTAGGCCGACAAAGAGAACAAGCAAGGTAAGAAATGTGGTCTTCATCCTTTCAACTGTGCACACCAGATAAATGATAGAGGAAGAGCTTCAGTTGTGTGGTCTGTACGCAACTGGTCGCAGTGTATATCAGGATAGATACATGATCCTTGTTTTATACCTTAGAGTATTCCGCCTCGGCAGTTCTACGATATGATTGAGGAAGTCTAGAACAACACCTAAACTTGCGAGCCACCCAGGGTTGGGTTGACCTAGACCATCGTGAACCTCTCAGCTCATTTATTATAATAGCAAACTAGAACTAACCCCAATAAAATGTCACAGAGAAGGGAGAGTTTGGTGCAAGTCACATACAAGTCCACGGTACAGGACACACGTATATTTGACGTTTTTTGTTGGGCAGATATGCAATTCGACTAGCCCCTTGACAATGTCATAAGACAAACTAAGACGATCCAAGAATACTGTTGGAAGGCGCTCTAGAACATCCTTCACGCCAGCAACTCTTTAATGCCAAGGACTTAGATGCTGTATTTAGCACCCGGCAGGCTGGTAAGGCCTCTTTGTTAACTCTAGTGGTGGACGTCAAGAAGGCTAAAAGGCCCAGAACCATACCAGCGGTAGATCGGGGACGATCACAGCCACCGAAACTCAGTCTAAGGCTAGACCTTACAGGGGATATACTAACCCTCATTGATCAAATCCACAACCTTAAGATTTTAGGAAGATTTACTCAATCTGTCTGGGCGTTTTTGAACCATGGTTGTGAACCCGTGGTCCGTGCGAACTGCATCATGAGACCCTACCGTACTTTAATACCTGCTACAGCCCATAGTTGTATTCGCAAGTAACTCACATTGTACCATATTCTTCTATAAGGTTTAATGATTAAAGCTTCGTTCATACTATCATAAGATCATGGTTAGGGTTGTTTTCGGGTCGGGTTGCGGAAGTAGCGCCCGCTTTAATTTAGACTCGAATCCAAGAGGCTCGACCATGTTCTGCGCGGGGTCATGTGATAGAGAGATCTAGACTTCATAGATTCTGCATCGGTGGTCATTTGGTTCCTTCAAACTCGTTGATCTTTGTTGAGACGTCCTCGTCCTTGGCTTGCAATCGCATGTTCCACCGGGCACTGGCTGCAGAAATGCTGCACGAGTAAGAGATCGCGGCTCCGAATAAAAGTAAACTGTTTCCAAAGGTTCTTCAGAAGGCCTCTTGAGAAGATACGTCACTAATGGGAAAGGTCAGATATAGAGATAAGTGCACCAGCGTTTTTGACTGCCTCAAAATTTTGCATGAAGTCAGCACTCGCTTCACATTTGACGGCTATTTCTGGTGTTTGCCTAAGAGTACTTCTCATCTATGCCCGCATCTATAATGGGCGATCGGTGGGAGCGAGGATATCCGACGAATGAGAGACTAGAATATGGAACATACTGGCTGGGTGGTTAGGATAGACCCAATTGTCAATTGACTCTGAAAGCCTCTATAAAAATCTAAAACTTGGGCAGGTAAGGCCACCACTTGAACGGCGACTCCTTCTGGGCTGCATCTAGATATATTGGTTGAATAAACTTCTTATAGAGAGACCTATTGTGCAATATTCTTAGAAGCCGGTCAATATTGTCCGTTTCTAAGTTATACAGTGACAAAAGGCCACCATAACTTTAGGGGAAAATTATAAGGATTATTAAGAGGGACAGAAATGATTTCATTGTTGAACCCAAGAATATCACTGACGCCTGATGCTGATCTGTGATCTTTGGCCCACTCCCATGGGTAGACATCGAACTCAAGGATCTAGAAAAGGAAAGAAAGGACGTGTGGAAGGTGGTGCAGCAATTGTGGAAGTACTTTTAATATTACAAAGGCTGTGGGGTTAGTGTTGCGTGTCGAAGCGATCTTCACGCACTATTTAATGCAACCAAATGTAACCCCGCCTGATCCCTGCAACGATGTGTAATCAAAAAAAATTGATTGACGATCAAATAAATGCGACCCAACTTGATTGCCGAATTTCCAAGTTCTCTGTAAAACAAATTATCATTTAGCCATGGGATCCATTGTTGTTGAGCCATACCGGCCCACACCTGCCGATATCACGATTAACAACCACAAACCGGGGGACCCGTCGAAGATCCTGTTCAAAAACGTTTGCATTCTGGATTCAACCGGGCGGGCCCCTTGCCATGGAAATGTCTTAATCGAAGGAGAACGTATCGCCGCCGTGGGCGATGTCAGCGACTCAGCCGCCCGCGGCGCATTGGTGATCGAGGGCGAAGGCAAGAAAACACTAATGTCTGGCCTGATGGACGCCCACACCCATCTCAGCTTTAATGACTCGCCTACTCTCGACGGCCTTACAAGTGCGCCACTTGAAGAACATGTCCTATCGACTGCTCAGTCGGCCAAAACCTACCTCGACTGCGGCTATACCATGTGTTTCGGGGCAGCCTCAGCTCAACCTCGGCTCGATATCGCGATCAAGGGTGCCATCAAATCCGGTATGATTCCAGGTCCACGTACTCTGGCGAATGCACCTGAGATTACAACCACCGGGGGAGCAATTGTGCCTGGTATCTCGCGCAATGCAGACGGGCCACATGAGATGCGAAAGCAGGTTCGGGAGTTCATTATGCTCGGGGCGGATAATATTAAATTGAGCATGAGTGGGGATGACATCCACCTAACAATGCCTAGCACGGAAACATATTTCACTCTGGAAGAGACGGTAGCCGCAGTAGATGAGGCGCATAACCGGGGGAAACGTGTCTGTGCACACGCCAGAAGTGCCCAATCCGTCAAATTTGCCCTCCAAGCTGGGGTGGACGTTATTTATCACGCTAGCTTCATCGATCAAGAGGGAATGGACATGCTAGAGCAAAAGAAGGATCATGTTTGGGTCGCTCCAGCTCTGAACTTCTTCTATACAACATGCACCGGCGAAGCAACTCCATGGGGCTTGACCGCCGAGGATGCAGCGAAAAAAGGCCTTACGTACGAGGTGGACACAGCCTGCAAGGCGATGCAAGAGATGCGCAAAAGGGGAATTCGTGTCATGCCCGGTGGTGACTATGGTTTTGCCTGGGCGCCCCACGGGACGTATGCCAGAGATCTGAAGCATCTTGTGGACTTGTTTGGCTACACCCCGATGGAGAGTATTATTGCTGCAACTGCTTGGGGAGGAGAGATGATGGGATACCCAGACGATTTGGGCAAGGTAGCACCGGGATACTATGCGGATATGATTCTGGTGGATGGAGACCCTCTGTCTGATCTGGAGATTTTGCAAAAACAGGAGAGATTGCATGCAATTATTATCAATGGTCATATCCATAAGCATGTTGTACCCTCGCAAGCTGTTTATGCTTAGGAGAACCACACAGCAGTGACTCGATATTGGCTACCATACTTAAATCGGCATTTCTACAAGTAATTATATTCCAAAAGTGAAAATTATATTAAGGAGCAGGAAAGATAAAGCTATGCACTGCAGGCAGCATCTAGTCCTATGATTCACTCAAATACGTCTCTATAGCTGGGGCTCCCATGGAAAGCGGCAGTTCTTTAGCGAATACCGCAGCTGTGGTCCTAGTATAGCTCTGTTACAACTTATTCTTGTAACAATCAGTATAATTATATTTAATGCCCACTCTACCAAAATGCCAATGACATCAAGGGTCGCGCCTTGAACACTTTATCCACCAACATTATATATTCCTTGGATGATAATACAGGGGAAAGTGTCCTAAATAAAGGTAATATTAGGACTATATTCCGAACAAGAATGCGGCATATAATTCTGGCTATTATCCTTGATCATTCTATTTCAAAACACAGTATGTCATGTTTCTGTCTCACTTTCTACCGAAACTTTGAGGACATTCCATCTGTACAAAAATACTGGTCATAAAAACCCTGCATGCACATGGTGCATAAAAATGTTTCACAGCTGTTTAATGTTCATTTAACTAGAAGGTCTATTGTGCATGCGATGTCTAGGTACCTGGAGTTTATCTTATGACATGCTCTGGTGGATTCTATTTTTAGTCTTATTTATCTATGATCTCTGTGATGAATAAATGGTTGGAACTGCTCGCTAATCCAGGCTGTCCTCTTTTTTAAACCGAGGCAATAGCAGCAGATATGAGCCGGTTAAAATTATAGCCCCGATAATGCCGTGCCTAAAAGCTTATCAGCCATGGCATTTCGCGATGGTGCGCGACCTTATGCAGGGCATAATATGTCACGTGCACACTTATCTCTTCCGATAACAATCTGCCAGGCTTGCGCTTCCCGATGTCGCTAACACAACCTGTTATTAGACCCGCAATGAATCCTTTTGTTCAACGGTCTCAGGCAGCCTGGCACCGGGTAGGCCTTGTTTCTGAATTTCCCGACCTCCAGTTGGACAATGACTGCTCTCCGATTGCCCCAAGTTGCAAAGCATTCAACATCCCCAAGACAAACATCGGCCCTCCGGTTGAAGCAGACATTGACCTACCAGGGGACTTGAAGGAGCAAGTACTTATTTTCAAATATAAAGGCAAGATTCATGCCATTGACCATGTAAGTGAGTCAGAGACATGATTCTTAGCTCTAACTGACCCTTTCCAGCAATGTCCTCATTCGTCATTCCCACTTTCACAAGGCAGCCTCTTTGACATTGAAGACTTTGGCATCACCCTCAGTGCAGGACTGACATGTCCCAAACACGGCTGGTCCTTTGATATCTTCTCTGGACAAGCAGATCGTGGCAACTACAAGCTGAAGCTGTGGGAAGTGCAACTTCGTGACCCCCAAGCTAAGGATGAGTCTGCAGACAGCACCGATCAGGAGGTCTGGGTGAGGCGGAAGCAGCGAATCGGCTAAAACGACGACTTTATTCGCTTTCGTGACTTTCCATGTTCAACAACTGCGAAAAAGCAGTTTCACTCCCAAAGCGGATCGACCTTGAGCTGGAGAGAATATTCCACTTTCCGTATTTCTCCTGGTCCAGCGCCAGTCTGAGAATCAGGTCCCTTATTGGCCCCCAGATAAGGGGTCTGGAGAAAGGCGTTGAAGAGGAATGTCAACTGGAACGTGCATATGTACGGTGATGGGTGACTATCGGTATGGTGAATTTCTCGGAATCCACAATCTCGTTCGGGCCACTCTAGGTAGTTACGCTTGAAAGGAACGGACCGAGGATTATTTCCACTAGTCTGACGGCAATATTGGTCTCTGCGGCGGATTCTTCGACATCAGCCATTATAGGTTTTGGCGAGGGAACTGTAATACTAGCACACAGCTCGCGCAATGCAAGGGCCGTCCACAGAACGACTCCTACAAATGACGTACAGAAGCTAGGAATGAAGGGCTCTCTGGTTAAAAGTAATTATGGATTTTGTTAACTTCGTTATCTCCAGTTTTCATTTAATACTCCTCCTAAGCCCTGATCTAGTCTATGATATATGAAAAAGACCAGTATAATTCATACTAAAGATCTAAAATTAAAGTATTTATATTATGACCTTGCAACAGTTGTGTATACCCAGACGCAAAAACTATACCTTCATCCACAGCTTTCCTTTGGCCAAATGCATCCTGGCAATAATGTAGAAAATGGTCCCCATTACCAACATTGTCCCCGTAAAGACCTGCAGTTTCCAGTAACTCCCCCCTGCAGCCGAGATGAGAGCGCCTCCAATAGGGCTACCTGTCAATGCGGCCACGGACATGCAAGCATACATCGTACCCGATCGGGTTCCAATCTCCCGTATATCGGAAATCTGTGCCACCAGAGCCGGACTGATCGCTGTGTAGGTGCCAGAGCTTAGACCGAAGAGAGCAGCGAATGCAATTGCCGTCGCTTGATCTTGTCCAGGGAGCCACAGAGCCAAAACGAAAATACTGGACAAACATGCAGCACAAAGAGAGACATTATAGTTGCCTAGCTTGTCCGCTGCATATCCGGGAAGAATGCGGCCGATCCCACTATCATTGCCTGGTTAACCGGTTTCTTATCCATGAGGCTGACAGAAATGCTGGGTGATATGTACATACCTCGCTGCATTGAAAATCGGTACTAAATACCCGGCAAGTTCAACTGACATTCCCCTATATTTGCCATAGGTCACCATGAATGTGATTGGGATGAACATGCCCATCGAATAGAAGAAACTGGCAAGTGCTGTTAAAAGAAATGGAAGATCCTTGAAAGGCCGGATAAATGCCATTATACCAATGTTTTTTGGTTGCGAAGGTAGCCTTGGCCTCACAGTGAGATTTGTGACGATTAATAGCGCCAACATTAGAAACGCACATGTTCGCATGGTCCACGCGAAACCTATCTGAGGCATCAAGCGATCTACTAGGATAGGTAGAACCACTCCACCGAGGCTCAATCCGCTGGCAACTATACCCATGACCAGGGCACGCTTCTTCATGAACCATGTTGTGACACAGGTGAAGCAAGGATACATGACCATGCCCGCGCCAATGGGACTGCAAATAGCTTGGGCAAGGATAAACTGGTAGTACTGGGATGAGATGGACGTCATCATGAGACCGAACACATGCAGGAAGGCCCCTATCAAGAGGAGGTAACGCGGCCCAAAATTGTCATACAGCCTTCCAACCACAGGTCCCTACATTTGGGAGTGTTAGTGTCATTTGAGAAGTCTAAGGATTCGGTGTTTGATCTTATCTGTTAGCCTCTCACTCACAGTAATAAAAATCATGAACATTGATGTTGCAGGGATCCACGACACTATACTTGGGGATTTTGACTGTAACTGATGAGTCTCATAATAGGCTTGAAACACGCCGACACCTGTGTGATGAAGGGTTAATCTTCTCTCTCTCCCCCGGGGACTTCCTTTGGTTCATACAATTCGTCCAGCCGAAACTAATAAGAAGGCCGAAGAAGGCCCCCAAAACCACTAGCCAAGCCCGTAAGCCCCCGTCAGGAAATTCCTGAGGTTCGTTTACTTTAGCTGATTCAAAGGTCGGTTGTTTCTCTCCCGCATTCTGACTTGCACCGGTTGAGTGATGTGTGTCGTCCATCCTCGCAGTTGGCGAACACTAAGAGAGGGAATAGACAAAGTAACTCTTTCAAAGTGAGCTCAGAAGTAGCACTGGGGGTTCACCAAAAAGGAAATAGGGTACAACAGTTCAATGGAAATTCAAGCTTGTAAAACGAGGTGTTAAATGAAGCTTCTCAAGTCTAGTGATCGAGGAAAGACTGGGTTAGATTGGCACTTTTATATACACAGAGAAACAAAACAGTCTACGACACATCCATCTAACTTGGTGTGCCAAAGCCGATTCCATTGACTCATAATTTAGCTGTTTATGCCTCTAAGCAAAGCGGCTGGTAGGGCGTGAGGACGGGGTGGAGCCCCGCGGAGCCCCGCGGAGGTCCGAGTGGGCCAATCACGGCGCGAGACACCAAGACAGTGAGACCGTGGAGACTTCAAGCCAATCTTACATCGTACAACAGAGCTTGGAACTGGACACTCAAAACCCCCTGAACGTGATGAAGCGTTCAACTGTAGAAGCCGGACCAGCTCCCAAGCGCAGTGCTTGGCAGCAGCCCGTGTCCTGTGAGTTCTGCCGTCTGAAAAAGGTTCGGTGCGACAAGAAACGGCCGTGCTATAACTGTACTTCCAGAGGCTTTGAATGCGAATATGCTTCAGGTAAGATATCTCTTCTTCGAGTCTGTGTCTAATTTAAGTGATTTTGCCTGACGCAAGAGGATTAACGCCCTTTGAAAGTGATTAAACCTGTACAGTCCTCCTTAGGTTCGAGCAAGGACCCATCTGAGAAGCAACACCATAGTCTTATCCCAGATGACAAACTTGTATCCCTGGAACGGTGCGAGACCCTAACACTGTATTATGCCATTACTAAGACGATTGATAAAGAAATGTTCGGGAAATCAACGACCGCCTTAAGAGAGTAGAAAGCGCTCTCCTTTCCACCTCCGGGCTAGGACAGGAGTTCCAAAGAACACCCCAATTTAGTCCCCCATCTTGTATGTTAGCAGAAAGTCATCATGGAGCAGACAGTCCCAAGACATGGGACAATCTTGAGGCCATTGCTTCTAATCCACACTCTGCTACCGAGCCGAGCTTTGGACGACAGCAGCCAGCAAGGGGGATATCCATGAGCGATCCCAAATTTATTCTCTTTAATGACAGAAAGGCTTCTGGGGAGGCATCTGCCAAAACACTCCAGCATCATGACCCACCAACTACCGATGTACCGAACAATGTCAAGTGGAGAAACCTGCAAAGTCTTCTGCCTGATATTCATCTTGCTCGGCTACTTTTTGAACATTATGTTCAGACTGCGGACTGTCTGCACCGCGAGATTCATGTTCCTTCCACGCGCACTCTCCTGGAGGCCACTTATGATGAACTATCGGGATCGATGATGGGGTTACATGAAACGATTATCTTGTTCCTTTCCATCTTCGCATCCAGCGCCTTTTATGTCTGCCATTCACACTCCCACTCAGTATCTGACCAACTGAAGGATGCGTCGAAGTGGTACAATACATGGAAGGAGGCAGTCATATTTGCACTATTGCAGCCAGATGCAATACGCTCGTCGTCACTAATATCTCTGCAGACAATATTGATCATGACGTACTTAATATGGGATACGGAAGGCCAATCATCCATGTTCCATACCCTAAGAGGTATCGCACATTCGAAGGCAATTCAAATGAAGATCCATCGCCTCGACGCGCATCATCCAACAGAAGATGACGACGTCATTGTAACAGAACTCAAGCGCCGTCTCTGGTGGCATCTTGCGTCTACTGACTGGTTTGTTCGATCCTTTCATCTCAATTGCACATAGGACAATGCTAATGATGCGCTTCGAGGCTTGTTGCTAGTGTCCCAGGAAGCCAGGAGGGAATATATAGCATCAACCCGAAGCTTATGGCGGTCAAATATCCCCTCAACATAGACGATGCCGATATCCGTGCCGACGGACCATCCCCAAATTCGCTACCCGAGGACCAGCCAACATCAATGTCATTCTTCATCCAACGCATTAAGCTTGCTGAGCTATGTCGAGATATGGTAGATTCTATGCAAAACATCCACCAACGAACAGATATACCAGATCACGAGCAGATCCGCCAGATTGTTGGATGGTTTAACTCATTCGAGGGAAACCTGCCATGGTTCTTCCAGATGGATGAAGAAAACAGAAATAAAACAGCAGTATTGGCTGCCCATCACCCCTATATTATCCGGCAAAGGCATGTGTTATTGTTTGGACTATACTCACGACTTGGCCGTTTGCTAAGGCCACTTCTTATTCGAGGAGGGAGCCATCCATCTTGCTCTGATTTGGTCAATCTTGGAATAAGCTGCGCCGAGAAGTTATTGAATATTCGTCATACAGTCGAACCGGAAGATCTTTGCCCTTCCTTCCATTCACACAGTATTGACCAACACTCGTTTGGTGCCCTGCTTCTCTTGACCATTGATATTATGAGGGATAAAGATGAGCTTCGTGCACGGGACAGAAGGAAGAACTTGATTCGCGAATGCGAAATGCTGAGAGGAAAGCAGAGATCCTTGGGGGAGCCTACGAAAAACATGATCCGAGCGCTCGATCAATTAATAGGTATCATTCAGAAGCCACGTCTATCCTTACCGCGAGAATTTGTGGACGTGAATGGTAACCATCCTGGTCCAACGTCGACTTCAACGCCATATGATAGTGCCGGCCTTCCAACACAACCATTCTCATCTGAAGAAACCGAAATTCCAGGAAGTCAAACAGTGCCCACTGGGAAAGCAGATGACCCAGAGGAGCATGCCCACATGTCTTTTACCTCAGCGGATAACTTTCCGTGTGCTCATGAGCATCCAGCCAACAATCCTGCGGGCCAGGATATCACCGAGCTCTGGACAGAGCTGCTGAACAGTTTCCCTTATTCGCCAGGGTTTACATGGGAAGAGACATTTGACTGGACGTGGTCTTGATGCTCCCAGGACAGGGAATGGATGCTCTAATCAAGATAAAATAAGTAATGTTACATAGGGTGTCACATGAGGCTTGCTTGATAAAGGTCCAAGGGGGTTGTGGGCCTCTGGCTCTATCCCATGCTGGCCCTGATTTGATAGTGGTTGAGCTGCTTGATGCAGTATATACCTGATAGAATAAGTATACAACTTTATCTAAGTCCTGTACCCCTGGTGATCTTTCCTTTGTCACATTTTGGCGGCCACTGATGGAATCAATTATATTCTAGTATTAGCATTTTCAGTAACATTGTTATGCCTAATTTGACTACTTCCACCTGACAAGGAGATAGTGATATCGGCTTCTGATTTATATAACTTCTGTGACGTGTCTGCATACGACTGTGGGGTACTTTGGAAACAGCTGGGCTCAATCGCAGTGGCTGTATGTCCTAACGCCGCAAAGGCAAATATCACAGCTTCTGGAAAACTATGCATATTTTGAATGGCTATTGCTACAACTATGTTCGATTAACTCCGTATACCATATTGTCAAAAACTGTGATTGTGACTGATATGTGTGCTCCTGGCTGCCTGAGCAGTGGAATGCACCTGGCACAGTTTCCCTGGTGTGCAACCGTATATAGCAGTGCTTTGCTTGTGCCGCGAAAGTAGGTTTTTGCAGCAAGTGGGCATAAGGGCATTCATTCAGTGTGTACAGAGTATATTTTGATACAATCTCTAAAGTTTACCGATGTAACAACAGGTCCAATGCCAATGTCAATGTTACAGCTTTGAAGGGTCCTGCAAAGTGTGTCCAGTATAGCATGATTTGAGGGTGTTTTTACGCCCCGTCATATCTATTCTGGATGCATTAATCAATAATGTCTTTTATGCCGATTGACTCGCCCTGTGTAAAAACAAAAAAAACACAAAAAATACAACAGGAGGGATTCGCTGGTGGTCACCCACCCAACTACTAACCTCCCGGCGTGTGGCTTAAGTACGGCTGAGCGGACGGGAAGCCCTGTTCTCCACACCCTATGGTCGTATGTACTATGTTCTTAGATGCGGAGGATTATATAGTACCATAAGTAATAGAAAGCACAGCACCTAGCTCTCCTTGTCCTTGTAAATACTCCAATTCGCGGCAATCAGGCAATAGAATTCCCACGTCAACGCTTCCAGGATAGAAACGTGCCATAGCTGAAGCTATATGAATATATAATGGAATGAAGTGGATTAGACCTTAGTGGTACAGCATTATGTCACTATACAAAAATATATCAATAATTGCAGTGACCTCGCCGCTTGACAGTAATTATGAGTGTCTGAATTACCATGATTCAGGACTATCAGGGAGGCTCCATAGTTCTCCACATGGCGATAGCAAGTGCTGGCCTCTGGCCGCTTAGAAATGTCCCTGAATCTCGACGAGTCCGAATCCGGTCACGCACTTGCCATCGGCGTCAGTTCCATTCACGGTGACAAAGCCCTCGTAGGTAGCAAAGCCCCTGGCAGCCCACAGCTCCTGGTCCTCATAGGTCGTCTTAACCGTGAGTGTAGTGCTGTCCTGAAGGACGATTTTCCATGCCTGGTGGTAGGTGGCGTTGGTATGAGGGGATGTCCAGGAGTTGCCGAATGGTTCAACGGTGGGAACAGACTGGACAATGTTGATACCAGCCTTGGACTGGGTAGTGGCCCACTGACGATGACCCTTAACGTCGCTGTCGTACATCCACAACGAGACCAGCTCTTTCTCGTCACTCTCCCCATTGTTGATGTGCAGTTGGAACCAAGTCCAAGTATGGCTGGTGGGTGCGGGCCCAACGTTCCACTGACGGTCGTACCAAGTTTGAGAACGCTTCGTGTCAACAGTAATCTTCTTACCGTTGAAGACCAGCGACCCAGAGGTTTTTCCCGCAGGCATGGACCACTCGCCCGTCTGGTCCGGGCCGAATTGAAAGAGGCCACCAAGACCTGCGTTGAAGAGGACAGGGGCGGTCAGCTCGTAGGTCAGATCGAACTGGAGGTTTGTTCTATTTGATACAGTGCGCAGCTTCGTGATGGAGTTGTTGGCGAGAGCAGAGCCGAAGAAGAAATCGTCGGTGCGGATGTTGAACTTGCCGTCCTGGCTGTGGGCCGTAAGGTTCTGGGTGGTCATCTCTGAGAACAGGCTATAGGCCGGTTCGGTGATGTCATATATGCCACCACGGTACAGCCCGAATGTATCGGTGGCAAGGACGTGGGACAGCACCATGTACTGGTGATTGTCACTTCCCGTGAGGTAGGATGACATCCACCAGGAGTTACTGGAGTCGGCCATCTCGCTGTTGGAGGTGTTGAAGTCATATGGCAAAGGCAGAGGGTCAATCTAGTGTCTACATTAGTGGTGAAATTTCCTGCTGAGCTGGTGGGGAGACTGCTTACCAGTTGAGCGGTTTGAATGCCTGCTTGGCTCGGATGGAAGTCATAGGCGGCAGTATGGTGGGAGCTCTGCTTGTGACTACAGTGCGAGCTGGTAGCTTGGACGACTGCAAGTGCCCAGATAGGCAAAGATAGCTTGAACAGAATTGCCATGCTGTCTTGGGCGAGTGAGGTGTTTGCTACTTGTATGTAATTGAACGATTGATGTGACACTCGGATGGGAAAGAGACGAGTGTTTATATAACTTAGGAGAGCTCACCGAGCCAACTAATCCGGATAGCATCGAGGCTGTTGGCCCCTTGATGGATCTGAGGATATCCACGGATATACTGTTTCAGAGCCGAAATTCAAGGACTCAATTCGAAGACGGCAAGCCATACTTCGGAGGTGCGAGCATGTCCGAGCTTATGAGCGCTTAGTCATCGGTTATAATTGAGTTTCTTGGGAAGTTCTATGTCTCAAATCAAGGGATGCGGCACCTAACTATTCAGTGCGCCACCATTACTGTGGTAGGGTGTGAAGAGAATACTCAGTGGACTGGTGGTATTATTTCTGGATCAAAATTCCAGTAGTTTTACTATAATACCCTTCTTGATATAATATAGACGGTTTTAAAAAACCCAAGATAACTCTGAACGTTTGATATGATATAATCCTCGCACCACTAAGAGAGAAAGTAATATGGGCAATGGGACTGCCACAATACGCTATTCACCACTAACAAGGTATTCAAACTCTACTACAGACTATATATGATCTATGACTGGGTCAACATTTAAGAACATAGGAATATTTTTAAAGCAGAGCTATGATTTACACTCGCTGACTCAGCGGGTGTAAGCAATGAGGAGTCCCTCCCGGCTGATCTATATGCTCCCAGTTACCTCGAGATGCCGAAGAGGCTGAATGACCACTAGTTCCTTTCCTCCCTGTCTATAGAAAAGAAGCGTAGATCCTAAATTTATCATTTATTTCTACCTTGAGTCCAGAACTTCTAGAACCAAACTTTCAGTACGGTAATGCTCTCTGGACAGGGATTTCCGGAGACAAGTTCTATGGGTTTGACAACGGTGGTCCGGATTACAGTCTCATTTCCCCGTAGTGGATCAAGGAGAATACCCAGATTAGCACTCTAGGCAAAGCGTATCCGGACGCAATGTTCATACTAGAAGGCGACACCTCGACGTTCCTGTACCTTATTAGCAACGGGTTAGGATCCCCAGAACACCCGGACTGGGGCAGCTGGGGTGGCAGATATCTACCCGTTGACCGTTCTCCCGTTTCAGCTTACAACCATTTTCACGACGCTACTGACCGAGTCGTCGGTGCGAAAGGCCTCGCGGAGGTGCTCAAGGTGTAACTGACAACTGTGTCTCAGATAGTTCATACCTCAAATTGCGGACTCGCCACTTTTCTTGTCGGACTCTTATACATGCTCGGTCCATTTGTCTGCACCCTGATCGTGAACGATACTGGAGCGGCAACCAGCAGGTGGGCATACCGGGCTGTCTTCTGTGCGCAGTACGGATTCGCCGCGGTCTTGGCTGCATAGTCTTCTTTATGCCGGAGTAAACGTCTAATTCCCAAGTATGACCCACCATTGCTGACACTACCAGATCCCCATGGTGGCTAGCAAGCCGAGGCCACGATGAGAAAGCCACGATGAGAAAGCCACGATGAGAAAGCCATAATGGACCTCCGCCGCCTCGGCTCATCGCGCGATGAAGCCGAGCAGAAACTGGCCACGATCAAGAGAACTCTGGAAGAGGTCCGTCGTGAACCCGAAGGCGTCTCATACCTAGAATGCTTTCGGAAGTCCAATCTACGACGCACCACTATTGCCGTTTTCCTTCTGTGCATGCTCTCTGCGGCGGGTGCTTCCTTCGCGGCCTCATACTCTACCTACTACGCCCAAACAGTAGTCTATAATACGGAAATGTCCTTCAAGATCCAGATCATTCAACAGGTCCTGTCCCTGATAGGCAACGTCATCTCGTGGTGGTTGATTGACAGAGTTGGTCGGCGCCAAGTGACGTTCTGGAGTCCATTTGTTCTAATGGTCTTTCTGTTTATTATCGGGGCCCTGGCCACTGAGGGCTCCTCGGAGGCATTCTTACCCCCACCCACATGAATACCATGGTTGAGGATATTCACCAACGTGTTGCTAACTTTGCTCGAGTCGCGCGTTCGTCAGAGCCTTTGCAAATTGCAATTTGTATGTCTGTGAACAGCTTTGAAGCAATAGCCACGTTTACTCTTTAGATTGCGATAGGATCAAAGTATCACTAGCAGATAACGGAACTCTTTTTCCACCAAATTAAGTATGATAAAGGTACAACATTGCCATTCTTTCTGTAAAGATCTATAAAGAAACAGGACAAAGCCGTCCATTATTATTCCAAGAATACGGCAAAGGATCAGTGGTCCTGACCTCCCCATCCTCCGCACCAACAGCAGTCAGCGCAAAGAACAGACTAGTGGGATCATACTTCTGCTTCAATGCGTACAGAGCGGGATAATTAGCCCCATAGAAGGCCTCCTGCAGGTTCGGCTCGATCAGATCAGCCTTGCTCATGTAGGCGCCGGACTGCGGGAGGCGGTTTTGACCGCGGCAGCGCCGACGTATTCTTGGGGAAACGCGACAGCCCACGCATCATGGCTAGGGGTTTGTAGGTTAACTGGAGATCAGGGCAGAAAATGGAAAAGGGTAGACGAACAAATTGTCCGCATGGTAATACCATGGTGTGTAGGTAATGTTCAGGCTATCGAGAACATTGTACCATGGAGCAAGCAGAGCTTTTGTCTCAGCGATGGTCATGTTAGGTGCCACGAAGGAATGCATGCGGAAATAGTAGTCGGTCGATCCAGCATGGTGAGTCCCAATCTCAACGGCCGACGCTCCAACATAGTAGTAGCCGTAGGTACCTGCGTTGACAAAATCCTCAAAATTGTCAAAGTAGGCCTCAATTCCTTTCCAGAACGCATCGACATTGGGCGCGTCGTTGATGGTGAAATTAAACGTAACAGTGGTGGTTGGCAATCTCGGGAGAGCTTTGACAATCAGAGAAGTAACAACGCCAATGGTACTTCCGCCACTACCACGAAGCATCCAGAAAATATCGGAGTTTTCAGTAGAGGATGCAGGAATGAAGCGCCCGTCAGCCAAGACAAATACGCAACAAAGCGTTAGACATATATCTAATGAGACAATGGCGACGAGTTCCATATATACCTTCCATAGCCAGAACCTGATCAGCAGCCATGCCGTACATGCTGCTCAAAGGTGAGTGACCACCACCTGCAGTGTAGCCACCTCCCAGACCAACAGTCACAGCTTCTCCGCCAACGACGCTAACGCCGAGGCTCTTCGCGTACTCATAGGCTTCCCCGACTTGAACTCCAGAACCGAATTTAATGGCTGGTCCGACATAGCCATTGGCGGCCTTGTACTGTGGGTAAAACGCCTTATCTTTGAACCAATGGGTCCAAATGGACAGAGCACCTTTACCGGATGACTTGCCATTGAAGTCATGACCCGTGTTCTTCACCACGAGACGAAGGTTCAGATTACGTGCGAAGTTGACAGCCAATTGAATCTGGGCCACCGTAGAAGCATTGACAACGTATGTCGGGTAGCTACCCAACTCACAGGTGTTGGTGTAGTTGTACCCAGGCGCCATGCAAGTTCTACCTTCGTATCGGGGCAGCATAATGGAAACTGGGTCATCCATACTATAACTCGTTCAGACAGACGTTCGATGGTGAGACAAGGATCACTCACTGGAGATTGGAAACGACCCATTGAGAGGTAATATTAGCGCACTTGTCTGCATCGTACTCCGGCCACTCGAGGTAGCCGTATGCAGCCAGCGGTACTGTCTTGATCAGTCGTTTGCCCAGTAGGGTATCTAAAGTATTCCAGAGCAGATTCTTGGGCCAGGACACGTCCCCGGGCATCACTTTGCAGCTTCGTGGATTCTTCTTTGAAAGAGTCGAGTCGGTGTAGGGATCGGCGAAATGGAATACATCAGATATATTCGCATTTCGAACGTTTGACGACACGGCGGCAAGAACTTCATTCGTCAATTGGACTGTCTCTGCAGGAAACAGCGTGGTGGGCTTCGGGAAACTGTGGTTGCCGCGGCTGTAAGAGATGCAGTAACAACACTAGCACCCTGAGCGCCCATCACCACAGTTGCCCCAGCCAAGGTGGCAAGAGTGGATGACACGAAGCCCTTCATGGCTAGATAATGACAGGAAAATCCGTCACAAGGTTGGCTGGAGGGTACAGGGAAAGAATATCGGGCAAAATTAAAATTGTTGGCTGACGAGGGCCATACTTAAGAGAAAGGTAGTCGACACTAGTAGCTCGCTTCGGGGTTCAGGATGTGAAGCCATCAACATTGTGGAGATGATAATCATAGCCAGTTATTCGCAGAGATTGGATTTTGCAGTTAATTGTTGGCCACATCGCGACGCAAGAAAGTTTCTTTTAATCCTAATTAAGTATATATCATAAAGTCTTTTCTTCACCCTAATTCAAACTAGAACATTATTTAACCTATTCCTTGACTAGGAGAATCCCGGTTCCTGGCACAGAAATTTCCGAACGGTGCAGTGGCATCGTGGTTTACTAACCACAATAGCTCACATCGAATATGAGCCTGGCCAATCTCGCGTGAATAATATAAAATGGTGCACCGGACTGAAAAGGTTCTCGAATGGTAGGTATGTTTATATTTGGGAACTAGCGTGGCCACTAATGCACCCAATTAATTTAGACGCCTCCGAAGCCTTTGCGGTGCACGCACCATGAGTCTAGAGTTTTATTTCTTTCCCAAAAGCAAAATTCGCAAGATATATTCAGTGTCATTCGTTCTCGTCCTCATTTATTCTCGACTTCGCGTCCTGACTGCACCACAGGTTCCACGTTCAATAAAGCCAGAAATCGATCTCACGTACCTAGAATAGGAAGGGGATTAGGGATTAGTCAGCTAGAGCATATAAATCTTTAAAAATCAAAGATTCATACTCAAGAGGTGGTCATTACGGGCAATCTGGCAAGGAGACAACAGGTATTCTTTGGATTTGGTCATGGCACCGCCCACCCGGTGGCCCCCATTATATCCTCTCCGGTCCCTCGCATCAGATTATCCAAGAACGCCAAGTCCATATCCTGGAATGTCCCGTCCTCGCTGCCGGCCATGCCGGGGTATCCGAACAGTTGCATGGGGTCGTCGGAAAGGACTTCGGAGACGAGAGGCCCAGAGAGGCCGTGGACGTGGTCATTCGGTGCTGGGCGGGAAGGCATCGTCGTAGCAGCTACCGTTCGCGTCTGGGTTGGTCCGTCGGGTCCCGGTGACGTGACGGTAGGGGTCGAAGGACGGGAGGAGGGGCGTGCTGCAGCGGCGGCAGAGACAATCTCCCCAGCCGCTTGAATGACGCCAAAGTACGGGATATAGACATGTTTGTCTTCGGAATGAGTCGCTTCAGGTTGGATTGCGTTTTCCGGGTTCTGCACGCGAACGACCTGGGCGCAGTGGAGCTGCTCCCCGTCGACCGCCTTCGCCTCAATCGCAAGGAGACGGCGCAAAAGACACGCACTCCGTGCACTGAGTGGGTCGGCATTCAGCCGGTCGAGCTCCTCCATGTGCTCCTGCGCCTGCTCGATCAAGGCCCGGTCGCCCAGCGCTCGAACGGCCAGAAAATCATCGACCTGCGAGGAACGGTACCGGTCGAGATGCGCGAGTACTAGGGTCATGGCAGCCATCAGCGCGGTGAAGTCGATGGTGCGGCAGCTAAAGGCGACTCGGTTCCAACGACGCAGCATCATAAAACGGGAGAGGATCTCGCGCGATGCGTTGACACAACTGATCCGAGAGTAGTCGTATTGCCGATCGACCGAGTGGCGGAGCAGGTAGGGCAGATGAAGCTGGTTGAGAAGGTTATAGTGACACAACTGCGCGGACAAGCGTCGCATGTCGCAGAACAAGGCCTCCTTCTTCTGCTCCTTGCTGAGGTTTGGGGTCAGCCACCATCGGCTGGGGAGAGTGCGCGCGCATCGGTGCAGCTCCCCATCGAGCTCCCGGGTCAGGGCGTAGTCCGAGCATGCGGCGGGGTTGACATGGCTGCGCTCCAGAAGACGCGACATGATAACACAATGCTGGCGCTCCAAGCGACCCACAGGAGAATCCTGAGCCAGCATGGCTTCGGAGCCCATGGACCGATCGGGACTGCCGTCTGGCATGCCAAGTAGAAGACACATCTGGCGATCGTAGAAGACGATGCGAAACCACATGAAGTGCGGATAGGCCTTGGTGTCAGGGTGGAGGACATGGTACTGCAGGCGCGCGCCGGACTGGTGAAAGCCCATGGACTGGGCGATCGTCATGGCGCGGCGGGTGGTCATCCAGCTGCGGCGCAGATATCCGCAATTGGCCTCGTATAGGCTCTGCATCATGATGCACTCGAGGAATTCAACGCTGCCCACGAACTGATCGCGCGTGGTCACCAGACGGATGGCCATCTCGGCCAGTCGGTCGCGCATGGAGGACGGGGACTCAGAGAGACCCCTGATCTCGTCGTGGAGATCGGGGTGCAGGTGCTGTAGGAAGCTGGCCAGATGAAGCATGTGCCGGGCGATCAGCACGGGATGAACCCCGGTGCCTGTGATAGAGAGCAGAGGGCTGTGCGCGCGGGGGCCATCGCGATCGAGGATACTGTAAGGTGTAGTCAAGATCTCATGGAAAGGGATGGAATGGTGACTGTTGGCCGTGGTGATGCGGGCGATATCTTGCGGGGAGGGCAAGGCGCTGTACAGGGTGTGGGATAGGTCTTCCCCGACGGTCGTGTCCTCAGTATACGCCGGAGGTGGATGAGGATGTTGGTCGATGCTGCGAGCCGGGGTGGAGTTGGCGTCCTGGTGCAAGACCTGGTCGAGTCGTGACTCCACTCGGCGCAGACGATCGCGCAGTTGGCGATTGCTGTCGATATGAGCGGGCACTTGCTCAGGGAACTCCTGGCTCACACATTGCGTCCATCGTCGGTGACACCCAACGCAGACCGCATCCTCGGGACGCTCGAAGACGCATTTCATCTTCCGTCGCTTACATTCCCAGCAGCTGCGGGTACCCCGACGCAGCTTTTTGCGCTTAAAGGGGGGCACATTATCTAAGTTTGGTCTGCGGTCCATGGAGATGCAATTCTGGACGAGGTCAGCGACGGGATGATGTTGTTTGAATTGGGGGATCTGGCAGAGGGGATGACTTTAATTAATTACCATACCACTTCGTCCGCCGCCGCGGCGGGCCAGCCGCATGTTTTGCACCCGGTATTAGATTGGTACCGTAATTGGCTGTATTTCACAGTATGGCAGCACCGCCGGGGTTTCTTCCGCCGCACCGGCGGTCCAACGATTCCTCTTGCAACGTTCACGCCATTCAGTGACAACCCACATCATGAGTCTGCTAGTAGACTGCCCAGGCACATATATAATATATAACGCCGTAGCAATGCTGTGCACTAGGACAGTCCACCACTCCCACGTAGCTCTCCGGACAAAACACCCACTATGTCGCCCCCCACGCCCGAGACCAAGAATGACACAGACCATGGCCATGAGCTGCCATCCTCTATCACCTCCGCCAGTGGGCCTGGCGACGAGAAGGACCTCGCGTATGCGACGCCCCTGCGCTTGACCATGATCATGTGCACGTTGAGTCTCAGTACCCTGATCGCCGCCTTGGACTTGGTCAGTCTCCCAACGGTGTTACCGAGAAGAGCACTAAACTAGGAGTCCACAGGGTATCGTCGCTACCGCTATTCCCGAGATCACTAGCGATTTCCACGCCCTCGACCATATCGGATGGTATAGCGGGGCCTGTTTCCTGCTCGTCGGCACCACCTCCGCTCCCTGGGGTAAGATGTACAAATACTTCTCGGCCACCTACATCTACATGACCGCGTTGGGTCTTTATTTGGTGGGCAGTGTGGTTGCGGCGGCGGCCCCAAGCAGCATAGCTTTGATCATTGGACGCGCTCTGCAGGGCTGGGGCTGTGCCGGCACTCTGGGGGGCTCCGTGCTAATCATCAACTTCACGGCCGAACCCAAGCTCCGTCCGATGCTCATTGGTTTATGGATGGGTGTCTTTATGATTGCCACCACCATTGGGCCCCTGATTGGTGGTGTGTTTACCAGCGAGGTCAACTGGCGCTGGTGTTTCTGGGTTAACCTCCCCGTCGGCGGCACCGCCATGGCCCTGCAGTTCCTCTTCCTGCGCATGCCTAAGCACATCAAGCCCACCCCGGCAACCTGGACCAAGATTCTCCTCCACCTCGACCTCCCCGGATGGACCCTGCTATTCACCTCGGTCATCTGCTTCCTCTTGGCCATGGAATGGGGCGGTCTGGCGAAAGAATGGAGTGACGGCGCCGTCATCGCCACTTTGACCCTCTGGGTTGTCTTGTCCCTTGCATTTGTGGCCGTCGAGTGGTTCCAGGGCGATTATGCGATGATGCCGCTGCGCCTGCTGAAGTCGCGCACCTCCTGGTCGCATCTCCTATACGCGTGGATGTAAGTAGTAGTGACCCGCTGACAAAAGAGGGAGCCGCCCCTAGACTAAACGCTCTCAGTGCCAATCTCGGAAACTTCCAAATCCTGTTCTATCTCCCCATCTACTTCCAGTCCGTGCATGGCTCGTCTGCCATCATGAGCGGCGTCTACAGTCTGCCGTTCATGGCCTTCTACGCTTTTGGTGCCATCGTCAGCGGTATTCTCGTCGGGAAGACCCGCTTGCTACAGCCCATTGAGTTAGTTAGCGGGCTGATCACCGTGCTGGGCGCCGCCCTGATCTACTGCATCGACACTGGCACCCCCAAGGCCTGGTGGATCGGCGCCCAGGTCCCGTTTGGTTTGGGAATTGGCCTGGGAAACCAGGTGCCGGTGACCGCGCTGCAGGGGTTTGCCACCCCAGAAACGGTGGCCGCCACAATGGGCGTGGCCTTCAGTGAGTTGTACGGAGTTGACTGCAGTGATTGCCACTAACAGTGTCTCCAGTGTGTCAAGCCATCAGCGGCGCCTATTTTGTATCAGCCGGCAATTCCATCTTCAACAACTAAATGCTGAAGACTCTATCGGTCACGGCTCCGCAGCTCAATTCCTCTGAGATCTCGTATATGGGTGTCACCGAGCTGAAGAATGCCTTCCACGGGGAGGACTTGGCCTTGATTCGGCAGGCATACATGGTTGGCATCAAGGATGTCTTTGCCTTTGCTCTGGCTGGGGCGTGCCTCACAGTCGTCCTGGCCCTGATAGTTCCTTTCGAGAAACTGCCAGACCATGAAGCCAAGAAGGACGAGGATAAGGAGGCGGCTGACAAGGCCTCTTGAATGGGGTAGAAGCCGAGAACAACGCGAGGACGATGCCGTAGGCGAGCGCAGAATGTGTTATTTCCGGTGTAGACAATAATTATTAGTTTGGTGCTGGACCAAAATGGATTGAATTGCTCTCGTTTGCTATCTTCACCTGGGCTGCCCAGCTCCGGACCCAGTGCCTAAAGTTAGCGGTAGTAGTCTCTAACTTTCGGGGCGACAGGACCTAAAGATAAAACTTCTTGGGGGCGGTAAGGTACTGCTAGATGCGAACTATCAAAGCGGTAAAAATACTCGGAACCGGACTATTCCATAATCCGATATCTAAACCAATCTAAAGCCTCGGTTTGGTCCGCCGTAAACAGCCGTCTCTCGCCCCCCACTGCTGATAATAATAAGCACAGCCTCCAATTTCCTGGATCATCCATCCACAACTTGATACTTAAGCGAAACATCATGACTTCAGAATACAGATTTATGTGTCCAAGACCGAGGACATCATGGGCATGTGTTCATTGCAAAGTAAAAAGGACACGTTGTCTAAGGGAAACCCCACAAGCGCCATGTCGACGGTAGAGTAAGCCTCAGTCATCAATTTTTCACACTCTAATAATTTTAACTAGATGCCAAACGCTTAAATTGGAATGCCGGATTGCTACAAATAATACCAAAGACACTCGAGAACCTAAAGTAGAAGAAGATGTTCTGTCGGGGTTGTTTGATGCTCAGCCGAGGCCTCCGCCACCGAAGAATGTGGTGGATGTTCATCGTCAAATATTCCAGACAAAGTTCGATATCTCAGGACAACAATCGGCTGGACCATCTTTAGTTACTACATCTGACGACGGAAGAGCACGCCCCCCAGTGCTTGACCAGAAAAAGGCTGATCACCTCCTAAACAAGTTCCGAGCCAAGAGCTCCTATTTCCCATTTGTGACACTACCTCGTAATATAGCCTCCGCGGAGCATCGCTTCCTCTATCTTGCTGTGCTTACTGCGGCATCCTCAGATGACATCGCTCTACTGAGGAGCTTGGATAACAGGTTTCGGTCCGTGTTAGCGGATCGTGTTGTGAACGCTGGGGAAAAAAGTCTGGACTATCTTCAGGGTTTGCTCATCTACCTCGCATGGTGAGTATCACCGAAAAGAAAGTAAGTAGTTGGGGTAGACTAAAGAGCGTTTGATAGGTACAACCTGCATCTACGGCCACGAAGCTTTCAGTCCTACCAGTATCTCCAAATTGCTATCAGCATGATGGTGGACCTCGGGTTGGACAATGAAGCTATTGAAAAAACGGAATTTGACCGTTCATCGCCATCGAGCAATAATGAAGCTCTGGATGCCTGCCTTGGATGTTATTACCTTTCTTCTCTGTAAGTATTAGATCCGAAGGGGCTACTCCGGTCTCTAACAATCGTGGACAAGCATTGCAACAGGGACCAAACGTGACAACATGGTGACCCTCTCCTCCAACCTGAGAGGCTATCTACTTCGACTATCCCAGAAAGAGTGCACACGTGGGAAAATGATGTACTCTTGTATTCGGCTTCAGTCGGCGATAGAAGCAGCATACAAAGGGGCTGAGAGGCAAGATGTCTTCTGGCCAGCAGACAGTCAGCTTACGTCAGATCTCTCCTTGAATACTCGTATGCTCTCCCACGTCTTACGGCGAAAGGGCTATCTATCTGATACTTTCGTCTTCCAGCTTCAATTAATATTGCACGACTTACCCTTTCGCTGCTAGAGGAAGCAAGCATATACCGTCTGCAGCCGGCACTTCTCGAATTCGACCTCCTCAAATTCCAGTCCATCATGAGCAAAGGAAGAGCATTCTTGGACTATTTCATATCTGTTCCGACGTCAGACTTTGCCAACTTATCATTTGCTGAATGGGAGCGACTAATTGCAGCCATCCATGTTATTACAGAAATTATCTCAGCCGCAGCTAGCTTACCAGGTATCGTTGCAGCGGTTGGAGAGGAGTCCCGGACCCTAACCAGATACCTTGAGTGCTTGGCAAATCGGATGGAAAAGCTTTCACAGTCTGGTAGGAATCCCGGTGAACATCCGGATATGTTTTATTTGTTCAAGTCTGTCTTGGATCTACTCTGTCCCCTCCCTCTCGCCGCAACCTACGACCAAGGGTTGCCTCCAGCTGTGAATCCTGAGCCGCACCACGGAAAGAAGCGATGTCCAGTTCTGTCTGGTATTCGAGAAACACAATTCTGGGATGCATACCAAACCTCTCTTCCTGCGGATGACATTGACATCGATCTAGATATGTTGTTCACGAATGAGTTTCTATCAGAACTATCACCCGAGCAGTGGATGGATGCGTCCGAAGATACCAGCTACACATGAAATACCCCAGAGCATTTGTATATTCCTCATACTAGAAATCTCCACTCACAAACATGAACCACTTATTCACAATTCCCAAGCTAAACACCCCTCCTTCTAAATCTCCTTCCCGTTAATATCCCTCGGTTGATACGCAAGACTCGCCCTCGACAAAGCAACCACAGCGTCACTCCTCCTCCCCTCAAGCCAATGCTCAAACATATCAATTCCCGCAAAAGCAGGACCCCCAGTCCAAAACTTGCCATCGATCACCCATCGAGCCGTCTCCCAAGTAGTCTCGGGACAATCCTTCTTGACATATTCAAGAAACTCCCAATTAGTTGTCGCACGTTTACCACGAAGCAAGCCGGCCTTGGCGGCCACAATACCACCAGTGCAGGTGGTGAAAAAACAATCGACCTCGTCGACCTTCCGGTGCAGGAATTCACGGTAGGAGTCTGGGATGTTGTTCCAGAAATCGGGGCCAGGGCCGCCTAGGAGGATAGCGTCGAGTTTGGGACATTCGGCGAAGGTGGTGGTTGGTTGGATTTTGAAGCCGCTCATCAGGCATACAGTGTCCATTGTTGGGGCGATGTAGTGGAAGTTGATGTCGATACCTTGGTCAACCAGTTCGTCTGCGACGAAGCCATCGCGGTTGATGTGGCTGAGCATGGTTTTGGATCCGGAAATGAGGAGGTCGACGGGACCGGCGACGTCCAGGAGCTGGAAGTCGTAGAGGACGATACCGAGCTGGAAGGGAGCCATTTTTTAGATCTAGTTGTATTTCGAAGAAGTATAAATGAGGGAAGTTGTGAGAATGTTTTAGATATTAATTGATAAGGTAGAAGTGTATTTGCCCATCGGGGTTTATATAGATGTTCTATAGATGCTGTATAGATGCTGGATCGGCTAAAACTTCCTTCCGCAAGATGCCCTCGCGTAACGTTTCCTTCCGCGGTGCGGTCTTGGCAGCTGATCAATCTAACCCTAACATAGAGGGAGTTACAACTCACCTGGAAAATAAGAGAATGATTACACTCTCTTGATCTTGAATGGGAACAAGCTAATAAGGCTTCCAGTTCTGACTTCACATGCTTACGCATGTTGCTGGGCAAAGAATAGGCTAAAGAATTAAGTGTAAAAGGCATCATTCGGCGGTGGACTCCGAATTCTATGTTCCGGCCAGGGATTCAAGATATATGACCATGTCTTACATTCTGGACACACATGTAAACATAGAGAAACGGACGCTTAACTCTATCTTGTCCCATTGAGACCTGAATATACGGGTATTACCTAAGGAAAAAGCCTCAGGATAGGGTCATCCAGGACGCCACCGCTTCATGCTATTGCCACTCCAGTGCAGGACCTTCGACGTATATCCTTCATTTATCTTGACAGAAAAGACGAGACATGAGACGTTCACATCATTAAGAGCATAGATAACAAAACAATACCATTGGAAAAAGCAATGGTATAGCGTGTTGTTCATGTAGAGTATCCCTTCTGAAGTTTACTTCGGCTAGCAGCTAACTGTGCAATTGTCGCAACCGTACTGCCGATGATATCAAAGATAGCAATATTGGCCTTTAACTCCGTATCAAGCCACGTCCGAAGCTCTACAGCGACGAGAGAATCCACCCCGTATTTGCTTAGGTGTTTATCGGGATCAATATCCTTCTCGTCCAATGCCAGAGCGCTGGAGAGTTTAGCAGTTAGAGCTCTTGTAACTGCATGGCTACCTTCCTGCAAAGACCGGGCATTTTCCATGGCCGCTGCAAGTTGGAAAGTCTGCTCTCGACTCGGTAAGTCTTGTGAGTGTGCTTCGTCCAGTGTCATACCCTTAAATAATGGCTTCTCTGGCCAATTTGCTCTTTCTCTGACTTCGGGTTGAACACCGATTGAGGGTTGGCAGTCAAGCTCATATCCATGCAAGGGGCTACAGTAGCAGTCAACCAGAGCCTTAAGCTCAGATTCTGTTATGGGTGTAGAAACAGAATTTGATTGCCATCTTGGCAAAAGCTTCAGATTGTTTGCCACAGCTCCAGTATATATGATTAGGCCCAGATCTAGTGACGCAGCACTCTCGCCCATGTTCACTCGGTACCGCGCGAGAGCGTCCTGAAAAGTGTTTCCGGCAGCATAGTTAGCTTGACCATGAGTGCCAATGATGCCCGATAAAGACGAGAGTAGAATGAAGAATTCCATTCCCCCTGGCAAAAGACAGTGTAGAATCCACGATCCTTGAGCTTTTGGCTTTACTGCTGCCTCCCAGTCTTTGTATGACATACTCTCGAAGGTACGATCCTAAGCCATTTTAGCAAGGGGAGGGTCGTAGGCATAATGTCATTGACTAACCCGCAAGACCATGGCAGCCTGGATACACCCCTTGATAGGAGGTAGTTGAGGCTGCCATTCTTCAAGCACCTTTCGCAAGGAGCTCTCGTTACATATATCACAAGCTAAGGCAATAGCCCTCGCACCCTTCGATTGTAAAGAGTTGATAAACTTCATGGCTTCAGGGCCTTTGGCTCCTGAGCGTGAGAGCAGGAGCAGGGTTCGGGCGCCACGATCCACAAGCCAGGCTGCGATGCTTTGGCCAATACCCCCGAGACCACCCGCAATCACATATGTTGCGTTACCGTCGCAGGTGAAGTTAGGCTTTGTATTCATGACGGTCTGTCATACGGGCTTAGCTGTGAAAGACCTATTAAAAGGTTTTGTACGTACCGTGACCATATCTTCCATTCCCACATCGATTACCAACTTCCCTTGGTGCTTGCCTGTCTGCATGAATCTGAAGGCAGCCTCAATATCACCAATCCCGTAAGTAGTAATTGGCTGCACTGGTCGCAAAGTACCGTCTGACATCAATGATAGTATGTCGTCCAAAGCCGATAAGCAGAGGTCGGGCCGATCCATCATCACCCCCCCTAAATCGAACCCTCTGAACATGGTATTGCGAAGGAACATGCCGAGAGGCAGATTATTATTTGACAAGATATCCCGCTTTCCAATCTCAATAAAGCGGCCATATGTTGCAATACATTTCCAGGAAGCCAGCATTGCCTCACCGGATAGAGAGTTTAATACCACGTTAACGCCTTTGCCTCTGGTTCTTCTCATTACCGCTTTTGCAAACCCTGTTGATCGGCTAGAGAATATATGGTCTTCAGGAATTCCATACACTTCCATAATCAATTGCTTTTTAGATTCAGAACCGACAGTCGTATATATCTCCGCACCGACGTATTGTGCAATCTGAATAGCCGCCTGCCCGGTACCGCCGGCCCCTGAGTGGATTAGTATCGACTCCCCGGCTTGAAGGGAGGCAGCTTGTCTCAGTGCAATATAAGATGTAACGAAGCTAACTGGAATGGAAGCTGCATCCGTGTATGACATGCCTGCGGGAATAATTGCGACTGGGCCTGTCTCTGGGAGGCGAATGTAGGTGGAAAAGGCAGTGGGATATAGAGCAGCAACGCGATCCCCAACCTTGATTCTTCTACATGAGTCCCCGACGCGGACAACAACACCAGCGCATTCAAGGCCTGTGTCGTCCGACTCAAGTTGGCCTAAGGACACCAGTACATCACGAAAGTTGATACCAACCGATCTGTTTTGGATCTCAATTTCATTAGGTCCCAGAGGCTGTTGTACAGCATAGTCCTCAATAAATTTGAATCCGTTTAGCATGCATGGTGAGTATACGTCCAGTTTAAGAGGTGGACCGGAGCCGAATTTCTGCTTCATTTCTGCTGCCACTTGTTCCAGTTCATAGATAGCTTTGTTTAGAACCGGATCAACAGTTAATCGAGGAATATGCAAAAGCCCGTTGGACTCAATATATTCCGTATCGATACTTTCTGTGGCACTCAAAATTCGTTGGCTAAGCTTTGCGATGGTCTCAAAATGAGGGACTTTTGGCGTTTCCGTAGGGTCCAGTGCAAGGATGTAGTGAGATCTGTTCCCATCTTCTTCCGACAGTACTCTAAGCAGCCCATCTATCAGGTGCGACTTCGGCTGTGAGAGCTGTTTCCCGCCTCCGTTAGTTACCCATAACATAGGATCGGCCGAAAGTAGAAGAGGCTGCAGTCTATTGTATATGTCCTCCCCGATATCATATAACACTGGTTTTTGATACTCTAGGAGGAAAACCCGCAGGGTCGCTTTAGAATCGGGGGTTGCATCCTGGATTGGAATGAGCCTAGCAAGATTGGTTTGAGTTGTGTAATGACGGGCAAGAGTACGTCCTAGGTCCAGCTGTGCAAGATCATTAGGCTCATATACAATGTCAATGGGCCGATCGTAGGTTAATTGAGATGGGTTTTGTGTGGCTGTGGAGATAATGACTGCCGTCTCATGGCATATCCGATCATCATAGTCTGGGAAGAAGATCTCGCAACCGGTATAGCCAGCTTGTAATAGAAGACTGTTCCATTGGGACTCATCCACAAACGGACCAAGAAATCTGTATGGTTCTGAACCTGCTCAGGTTAGTGGGAAAACGTAAAAAATCTCCACAGAGAAGCGCTAACCAAGCCACCATCCATCGAGAAGGCCAAATACTCCAGCAGCACGGATGGCGGAGGCATTCGTCAGCTCGACTAATATTAACTTTCCACCACTTTACAAGATTAGCGAAATGTGCACCTGCGGAAGTTGACTATTTTTCTTACGGCTTCAGCAGTCTTCGGGCATGGGTCAGTGTTCTGGCTAAATCTGAAGTAGCATGAAACACCTGGAGATATAGAAAGTTAGTACTTGATCAAGAGCTATGCTCAATGTGACGGTGAGCCCGTACCATACAAGCGAGAAGGAGGTCATATGTTGCATATTCAAAGCCCTGATCTGCCGGGTCCTCCTCAATGTCTAGTGTTCTGAATGCTATGCGACTCCCTTCAGACGCAAACTGCTTCGCAGCTTCGTCGAAAAAGGAGCGCGATATATCCGTATACTCCCAATGTGCGTACTTAGGGCTCATTGATTTGTGCTCATAGCTCTTTCCGAGAATGCGCAGTAGAGCCGCCGTCGCACATCCCGTCCCAGCGCCAACCTCTAGAATTTTCATCTGCGGATTGGCATGGGCTAGAAGTTCAACGTACTTTTCCAAGTACCTGAAGCCGTGCGAATATTCCACCTAAAGCAACATAAAATAAGCTTGAGGACAGTACAAACCATTGGATAGGATCAGCCTCACCATTTCAGCATAAAAGTCCCTAGCTAGGTTTTCCTGGTACAAGAATGCCAATGGGTCCAGCTCATTGTTCAAGAACTCTACCAAGTGCCGCGTGACCCTCACAAGCAGCTCACCCTGTTTACCCTTCCTCATTACCCGTGATTCAAGCCCTTGTATAAACTTTGTATCACTAAATCGGCTCTTCCATGGCTCTGTAGAGAACATAAGCTCCCCACCCAGGAGGCGTTCTTGGTGGTGCCTCATCCAGTCAATATATTTCTTAAGGTGCGGCTTTTGGGGCTCTATATCACGCTGTGATATGACTTGTAATGTTTCCGTGATTCGAACCATCACGAGGAAGTCAAGCTCAATGAGGAAGTCTTTGGGTATAGCCAAATCCGGATACGCCCCGCGACATACGGTATGGAGTTCATCGTTGCTCAGGAGATTAATATCAGGCTTGCACTCAAAGCGATGACACAGATTGTCCTTCACGGGACTTGTGCTTTCTGTAGGCGCTTTTGAGGTAATGGCGGTGAATTTCAGTCCTTCGATAGACACCATCACCTCGCGAAGATCCCGGTCGAATGCCCTTATTGATGTCAACAATGTGCCAGTCTCCGAGGTCTCCGTCACTGTGTGGGTCTTGAGAGCTTTGCATTTGGAACAGTTTGCAGCTACCCGCATACTCGCGATATACGTTGGTACAGAGGTAGGAACCGTTCTTGTGCCTCCCTGTATTATAGACCATACCATGGTCTGGATAATTCCATCCAGGGTAGTAGGGTGGATTGTATCTTGCATAGAGACTTTGACATTGTTCACGTCTCCAATGACTTCCCGTTCTCCTTTTCCACCCACGGCCAGAGCGTGTATCTGCCTAAAGGTCTTGCCATATTCAAATCCGCATCTGGCCATATGATCATATATCACGTCACTGTAAACGGTTGAACCGCATCCATCTGGTGCTTTTGAGAAGGAATATAGCGAGTCGGCGAGGTCCTCTCGTTCTAGCCTATCCCCATTGACTGGATCAGGCTCGTCCGGTTGGTACAAGATGTGGATACGTCCACGGCAATTTTCGGTCCAACAATCATTCACATATGTGCACAATTTGAACGAAAATAGATGAGAATATTTGTTCTCCATGCTGTCGTCAGGTCTCATATAAAGGTTCGTCTCAACACCGCCCTCTCCCTGGGGAATTCGAATGCTGGCAAGAAGTGATATATCTTCCAACTTGAATCCGGAGATTACCCTACCTGGACTCGCAAGCTGCTTGGCTGCCTCTATCGGCATTACAAGCATTACTGCCCCGGGATATATGATTGTCCCTGAAATCTAGCGCCTACTGTCAGTTATCGCTCTGATACAGATAGTGCGCAATGTTCGAACCTGATGATCCTTAATCCATGGCAAGTCAGAGGCCCAAATGATATGCCGCCAACGTGGCTCTAAGGGATTCCAGTTCGAGTCTGGCATGCCAAGCAGATCGTTTTTCTTAACCTTTGGAAGTCGCTGGTTTCTGCTAATTTGGCTTTCGTGCCAATAGGACCTACTATGATTGAAGGGATACTCAGGTAAACAAGGTAAGCACATCGGTCGTTCCTGCTCTATGGTACATCGGTTCACGTGAGACAGGTTTATTGGGTATCCAGCAGCGTATAAGTGACCGGCAGCTTGTAGGAATGATTCCAAGGCCGATACTTCCCTGACGAGTACTGGGTGGTATACGGCTGCGGGACCCTCGATTATCTTCTGAATATCTTTAACGGGGCCCTGTAGAACTGAGTGAGGTCCAACCTCAAGAAGATGGTGCATCCTTAATGACTGTCGGTGGCTACCATCAAGCTTCTTGATAGTCACATCAGTGGTGTTCGAGCAGAGCGTAGTCAAAGCGTCACTAAAGTTGACAGTTGATACCAAATTCTGCACCCAGTATGATGCGCTCTGCATCTCACTGTGTGAGATCCAGGTCCCGGTCACAGAAGAGAGAATGTTTGGACGTTTGCCCTTATGGTTTGTTCCTTCTACCTGGCCTATCGCCTGGTGGTAATGTGTCGCGATCTCGCTCATTTGGAAGGAATGGTACGCCACCTTAACCTTCAGCCTTCTGCAAAATATGTGCTCTTGCTCAAGGTAGCCCTCTAGTGTGTCGATTTGTTGCTGTTCTCCCGATACTGTGGTACTTTGAGGGCTATTTTTACAAGCAATGGTTAGCCTCGAAGCCGAGTAGTGAATAGACGTCCTTTCAAGAAATGGTGCAATAGCCTCTCGCGACAGACCAACTGCAAGCATTGCTCCATTGATACTGCTGAACTGTTCCAGCTTGCTGGTCCATAATCCGCGGTAAAAGGCGATCTTCCATGCAGACTCTCGGGTTATGCCATGGGCACAGTACCTATAGGATGTGTCAGCTAGTATCACGCCATAGCAGAGGGTCACATGGATTATCGTACGCCGCGGCGATTTCACCTGAGGAATGTCCGACTACAGCTTCAGGAACGATTCCCGTGTGATGTAAGAGGTCAACCAGGGCAATCTGTAGAGCTGTGCAGAGCATCTGGCTGTACTCCGTGTTGTTGACATTTGACTCGAGTTCTGGTTTCTGTAACTCCTCTGTAATCGGTGAGCTAATGTCTCCAATGACTGGGAATGTAGTGATTTCCCTCTTACCCATCAGGTCCCACCGACATCCGAGAGTCTGTATGTATGATCCAGCTTGCTGGATACTGTCGCGAAATACAGGGTAAGCATCAAGTAGCTCCCGGCCCATAGCATACCACTGTGCTCCTTGCTAAAGGTTGTTGGACGTCAGTTAGGAATAACACAAGGAAGGGAGTTTCCCGTACCCCAGTAAATATAAACGCTAGATTAGGGGATGCTATCGTCTGCTGAGGTCCAACAAGGCCATCAACGACGTGTGACCAGTCATCATTAGGATGAACAACGGCAAACGTTCTCCATGAATGATGCGTTCGACGAAGACTCAAGGTGTACGCTAGGTTATTAAGGAAGCGTTGTTTCTCTGTGGTAGCTATCTCAAGGGAAGAAAAGAACGATCTCCAGACATCCTTAAGGCGCGAAAAGCCATCCTCATCGGTTGAAGACAGAACGAACAATCTAGGTGAAGCGGTCTCTTCTTTTGGTAAACCGTTCGATGTATGCACAGTTGTATTATGGTTTGCTTGAAAGTTGCTGGCCTGCAAAGAGTGATAGGCATCATCCAACACTATGTGACCGTTTGAGCCTCCAAAGCCAAAGGAACTTACAGAGGCTCGCCGCAAGCCGTCTGTTGGCCAGGGAACTTGCTTGTCCCCCACCTTGATCCTGAGATAGGCATCATCGATTCTAGGATTCAGTTGCTGAAAGTCGGTATTTTGGGGGATTATTCCTTTTTCGAGAGCTATCACGGTTTTTATGACACCAGCAACCCCACTTGCACCCTCCAAGTGACCAATTGTGGATTTGACAGATCCTCTGCGTTTTCTCTATTAGTATGCGGTATTGACATGGGAGAAAAACAACATACATATATACGGGATCGTCACTAGTCCGATGGTTTCGGAAAATAGATCCAATTGCCCGAGCTTCAATAGGATCTCCCACTGCTGTTCCTGTTCGAATAGTGAGACTTTGAACATAACTGGCTTGCGATCGAGCAGTATAATTCGAACGACACGAAGAAGTAGTGGCAGACCGAGCATACCTGTTCCATGAGCCTCGACATAGCGTGTCAGAGACAAGTCAAGGTCAGCTTTATTATAAGTGTCTAGGATGAGCTGTTGCTGCAAGGCCATGCTAGGCTGCGTTATTCCTTGAGTTCGTCCGTCTTGGTTCGATCCTGATGAGCGAATCACTGCTCTAATAGTATCGTTGTGATCGATAGCATCCTTAAGAGGGCGAAGTACCAGGACTCCAACTCCCTCGCCACGAGCATACCCATTGCCGCGCTGATCAAAACTGTATGACCTGCTCTCGTTAGACAATAAACCGAGGTTATCCAACGGTAGACTGGTGTCAAGTCCGATGATCGCATTGCTACCAATAGCCACGCCCTACGAGGACAATTAATGGAAGATCCTCCTGTGAGTGAACGTGGACATACCATAGAGGAGTCCCCACTCCAAATAGATTTGCACGCAAGGTCAAGGGCTATCAGACTACTGTAGCATGCTGTGTCTACAGTAGCACTCGGGCCAGTGAGATTGAAGAACCAGCTAACTCTATTAGATAGCATATTCATCCCAGTCCCTGTAGAATGAAACTTGGGCAGAGCCATAGGATCCTTGACTTGCATGAACGTATAGTCATGGCTAAACGATCCAGTGTACACGCAGGTCTTCGACCACGATGCCTGACTAAGGGTCATTCCAGCATTCTCGAAAGCGTGATAGACAGTCTCCAAAATTAGACGCTGCTGGGGGTCCATTGCCTCTGCCTCTGCCGCATTAATTGAGAAAAATGCGGCATCAAAACGACTTATATCTTGATTCAAGAAGTTAGCCCCGCGGGTTGATATCTGATCAAGACGATCGCGATCTGGATGGTAAAATGCATCAATGTTTGATCGATCGGGTGGATAGTCTCTCATTGTCATCTGGCCTTCTGTAATCAATTTCCAGAATGATTCAGGAGATACGGCGTTCCCTGGAAATTTAAGGGACATTCCAGTTATAGCTAGCGGCTCCAGAGAAGGGCTCATTGTTGTAGTGTCGTACAAACGATGGCAGCGTGGTGGTTCCGTGTGTCCGGCGTCTTCCTATGTTCAATAATAGAGATATTTGAGATCTGACACGAGGATCCCCAGAATCTCTTTCATACATTGTATAAGTTACATATCCTCTTCCGGTGTGGGTGGCTGAAGTTTGACTTTATTCTGTTCTTGATTCGGTTGGTGCCAGCACAACGCCTAAACGCCATTGATTCGATGATTAAAACAGATGATTCAATGACTAAATAGCTTACCAGGAATACCGTATGCACAGGCAGGGCAGTCACAAAACAGGTAACAATCTTCGGTTCGCCTTCTCTACTGCGAGTAGAGGAGCTTCCCTTGCCTGTATATGACGGCGCATCGATTCCACACGTGTTCTCTTCTATATTTTCACAAACCTTGCCATGGTCTCGGAGCTGGTTAACATCATAGATCTAGTGGTGGAAAACAAGGATTGTCAAGGCAATAAGCTTGGATCAATGACAAGAGTATATATCTGTATTCCAATCCGGTAAAATGTAGAACGGAGAGATTTGAATATATCTCACCCCTGAGCTCTACTCTAGAATTGCTGAAGGCATACTTAACCATTTATTTCTGCCATTCTTCTTGCTCTCTTGTTGTTCTGCCCGGTGCTCCGTTATTACGGGGAGTGTGCAAGGAACAATGCGCTTTCTCTGGTATGTATACCACGTTCCATCCTAAGTCCATACCGAATACTAATAAAGTGGCGGTAGCCTGCACGGTATGGGAGATAGTGCACAGGTAGGATGTCCTCTACACCTATACCTAGATATATCCTAACAGAGCTTTGTTAATTAATTTCCAGATATTACAACAACAAACAGGTAAGCCTGACGGAGAAACTGGCTCGCACCCACGTCTGAATAGGTGGCTGACGACTAGTACAGCAGCCATCCGGTACGAACTTTCCGATAAGTACACGTACGAGTTTGTGGAAGGAGCAATACAGTGGGAACGATGTATGTCATGTGTGAATTATCTTGGAACATCCTTGCTCTAACCGTGGTACAGCGAACCAAGATGCTGGCTTTTCAGAGGGACCGACTTTCACCTATTGCCATCCTGAGCAGGCAGACTCATGCTTGCGCACAATTCACGACTTAGACCAATTCTTCGAAGAAGAGGGTCCCTTCGATGGCATCATTGGTTTTAGTTTGGGCGCAAGCTTGGCAATCTTGTGGTTGAAGCATAAACAGGAGGCCCTCAACATGGGAGACATAACCAGCCTACCCATTAAAGTTGTAATCCTGTTTTCCACCAGCTATGTCCATGATTACAGGGTGTTAGCAAAGGGCAATCCAGTGGCATGGGATCCGAGTCATGCTGGTGCCCGATTGGACCTACCAAGTGCGCACATCTGGGGTGCAAAGGATCCATGCAAATCACTAGCACAGGCGGGCGCGGAGTTTTTTAACCATGATAAATTGTCTACATATATACATGAGAGAGGGCATGGCATTCCTTCTGCAATAGAAGAGGTTGTGCAAGTGGCGAAGGCCATCAACCGAGCCATAGGGGCGATATCCCCGGCGTGACGGGTTGGTATCCGAGGCCTGCTATGTTCAGCACTTTAGATACACCACAGTGAGAGTTGGGCACGTTACCATTGCAATTGCAGATTTAAATATATATTATGGTAGAAGATAAGGCCACTAATCCAAAAATATCTGACGTGAAACTCCCAACAGTGGGAATGAAAGAGCAAAATAAAAAAATAAAAATAAAAAAGATATTGACGAGAGTGGGATTTGAACCCACGCCCCTTTCGAGACTGGAACCTTACTCCAGCTGATAGATTATTAGTGAATGCTTGATAAGAAAGTGATAATAGTAGTACTAACCGCCTTAGACCGCTCGGCCATCTCGCCTTAGATGAAAGAAATATTCTTAATGAAGTATTGATGAGCATAGCAATAACAAGCAAAACTATTGTATCTAAAGTCACAACTACTCCGCCCATGTGATTCGCCCGTCGGTCTTGGCAACCAAAAATAGACCCTGGGCCTGGTAAAATACCACTTCTTATGAGCAATCAGTGGGCGAAAATGGGGATACCAGGTGTTAGGCTGCTAGGCCTCGTCGAGAGTCATTTTACGAATCGAGTGATCCATTCCCTTTGTGTTTTTTGTAGTGCACCCTTGAAAGATCTCAGCGTTGTAGGGAATCGTGAAGTCAAATATATATAAAGGTAAGGTGCATACGAAGTCGGCAACGAGAGGCGCTTATCATACAGTCAATCATCAAACTAAGAATAGATGGGCATCTCTCTTCTCGCGAAATTAGTCGTCCTCCGCGTAGCATTATACTATGAGGCATCTCTATCGGGAGGCTGATTGAAGTATGTTTTGCATCCGAGAGGATGCCGATGGGTTACCATTCAAATCCAGAATCCCAACGATGACGCTCCCTTTCGTTCTAATTAGTTCAAGATGCAGGATATTGTGTTAACGCGGATCCCCAATAATATGGCTAGTTGCGTATTTCATCTCATTGATACAAACTCTCAACTTCATGTAACCTGCAAGTTGCCTTGTGGCCATTCCGGCAGCTCGAGGTAACGTACAATTAATGAACCCCTAAATATCATCATAACGATCCCTAGTGTTGTTTCAGATGTATGGGGATTTCAAAAGTTGCGCAGCAGCGAATGCAACCTCACGGAAGCTTTGGCTGATCGTCACAGAAAAGCCAATTTTAGCGATACGCCTTATAAAAGCAAAGGAAACCATTCGGGTTATCCAAATTTCGTACCACTGGTAGAAAAGCCCTTTGTTTATTATTATCATCATCAATTAAGAAGTTATTTCACATTGAATAGTTTAAAAACTAGTACGGAGAAGTCTATGGTAGGGCGAATTCCCCTTTTTGGACCTACTAGAGTTTGCCCTGAAACGACTGAAAAATGGACCCACGCAAAACGGACGAGACGATGCAACCAAGCTTCATCGCTCGAATCACTAGTTGCTTGCTTGTGAACGCTCGCTATTAATAAATAACCTAGCTTTGGCACTTCCCATATTCAACTGTATCCCCTTATAAATACCCTCCACGTTAAGCGCTCGCATTGCCAAAAATTACACCCCCGTATTCGAACTCTTCAATACTCAAGAATCGCCATCATGAGGGCCGATATCTCTGCAGTGTTAACCATCTTGGTTACGAGCACCCTAGCATTGGCAGCGCCAACGACTCCGGAGACAAGTGGTCATACCCAAGGTTAATAAACACCCCCCACGAGTTTATGGCTGCCTGCTAACCGCAGAAATTACCAACCAGATCTCCAAAGAAGGCAAAATAACGCGCTACTGAATGCTGTCGGTCTGGAGGACCATTCCAAGTATGCCGATAACAGTGGTGGGTTGTTCAGCAACCTGGCATCGAATGCGATGATTATCGGTGACCATATTAAATACACAGTCGACCCGCCGAGTGCAGAGGAACCTCTCCCAAAAGGTCAAGATTCGCCGGCACGCGAAGCTCATCGCAAAGCTCATGTCGCCATCAACAAAGGCCTTGGTGCCTCCTGATTCAGAACCTCTTTCTGCATTATGTCAAGTCTGAGTGTTGTGCTTTTTTAATTGCTTCGTTTTATGGTTCTAAAGCATTTCTATTCGTTTGTCAATCATCCACTAAAGCCATTGGTCGATCCTAATGACAAGGGGCTCGTGCTATTGCAACGGTCTTCCTATTCTCCACGCGGGGCTGCCTCATGGTTTGGGTACATGGGATATCGAACAGACACATGAAACTGGCCTCCCAGATAATCACTAATTGGACGTTTTGTTAATTCAAGCAATATGAATAATCCCCCTGATACCCCGAAACCAGGTTCACAGGAGCTCTGGCCCATTTACGATAAGCACACATTGTCCGCTGTGTTATATTTTTTCTTACACATTGGTCGAAGCACGGTCCGACTATAGACGCGAAAGGTACACGCGATACTGAAGGTCTGGATGCAGCTGCGATGGATATGGACCTGAGTAGAATTGAGCTGTAAATGAAAGAAGCAGAGATCATCCGACATAGCGGAACTTCACCTTCAAGACACTGTAGGGTTGGTACTTGATTTTGAGCCATCTCAGACTTTAGGGTATGCAACATCAGGTGAGCGTTGCCACATAGAAAGGATTCCGATCGTAGGTTAGCACTTCACAAACATTCTGTTATTAGAACACATTATAAGCCCCACAAACGTAGTATAGGTCGGACTCAATGGGATCTTCAGTGTAAATGTATGAGGCACTTTCTTGCTGATTCCCAGCATATGAAACACTTAGGCTGTAGCGCAGGAAAATCCCGCATACTTTATATTGCCCTGGAAAACACAGCAATGACCACCCTATGCCGAGAGTGTTTAAGTCCAATACTTTGGTCTTTTTCAAGTCCAATTAGCAAGCAAGAAGCAAATAAAATAAAGTTTCTGCTAAACCAATTCCAGGCACGTCGTGATGTCAATTTCTGTGCCTCGGATTCTCAATCAATCACTAGTCTTCCACTCATTCCCGCTCCTGTAGGCATAAATACTAGACCTTAGCTGCTCACAGTTGGGGTAAAGACTCACTCTGATTCATCTCTAGGCAAACGAACGGGAATGTTAGTAGACGGGGTGAAGTGGGCTTGCGGGCCTTGCGTTCGCGGGCACCGTGTAAGTACGTGTGAACACCATGGTACAGCATCGTGTTTCTTGCTTTCCATCGTTATTATTTCTCATTTGCACGCCTGTATACTGATAACGATAGTAGATAGAACGCTAATCCGCATCAACCGGAAAGGTCGCCCATTTGTTACTTGTTCCGTGTGTAACGAAACCCCATGTCCCAAGCCGAGGGAGCACTACAAAGTACAGCACAGCTCCAGGGTGAAGAAGACTAAACCTGCTCCCGAAGTATTTCACCCCTAATGGCTGCCTAATCCCTGCCTTATTCACGATTCCAGAGATTACCGGATGGACTCAGCGAAATAGACAGCAAGCTAACTCGAGGTTACGGGATCTGCTAGAAAAAAATCACCCGCAGGGCTTCTTCCCGTGCGAACCCGGCGTGTTTACCCCTTGCACCTCGACCTACTGAAGTATCGAACACCTTACCTACTTTACTCTCCATTAATCGTCTTCCTGACCTGCAACAAGTCGGTGTACCCATCGGTTCTAATGCTTCAGGGGGAGTTAGCAATCAACTGCCCGGTTTAACTCCGCTTGCGCCAGACCAACAACAACAGAGTACTTCAAGAAGTAGAGGCGAAAGTTTCACTGCCCCAGGAATACCTCTTACATTTATGTATAGAGATAATCAGCTACCTGTTCCAGGAGCAATAGAGTCGCAAATGAGTGTCACTCCGGCTGTCCGTCTCCCACCGTTGAGGACACCAGTCCATCAGAATTACCCAGCCTGCGACATGATGAATTCTGGGCACTTACTGCCAAGTAAACCATGGTAAAAAGCATTTCCCTGATAAGGACAGATCTGGTCAGTAAGTCGCCAACAGCCTAGAGCTATCCCAGCTGTGAATGAGCAAGGCTAATAATATCTCCACTACTAGGCCACTTCTAGGATGGAAAATATTACCACATAATCTGGTATACCGGTGAAGTGTTCTCACACAGCTTGCTTTTAGAGAGTCACAGCGAACTTGCACAACTCCTTTTTCCCGACATCTATATTAGATGGCACCTCAAGCACAAGAAGCCAACAATTCGGCACTGTGTGGATATCTCTAAAGTTCCCCGGGCGCAATCGACGGACCCAGGAGAAGACGAACTTGCACACTTATAATGTAATAAACCCAAGCTTAACTCAAACGCGAGCACATTTCTGGGAGTGACACATGTTGGATCTGACTGTGTTCTGTTGTACGACCTAATTTGAACCATGCCAGAGGGATCAAAGGACAGCGAAGGCCACCGAGATAACGAGGTACGACCTTGCCGATCAATGGCAATACATGCCAAGATTCGCTTACAGGTCAAGCTTCGCAATTTCCAATAAATCTATGTTTTACATATGGCTATTCGCTTGGTGTTTCTTGACTCCTCTATTGTTTCTTCTGAAGCGAGCGGTTAGGGCTTGGCGACCTTGTGATAAGGCGAACGTGAATGAAGCATCGTGAGGGTATTTTCTCATCCAGACAATTGATAAATTAATCATAAGATGTTTGTTTTCATTGGCTCAAGCAGTATTTCTTTATCAGACATGACAGGATATGTCCGAGATTTTGCCATCCAGAGAAAGCAGTGGCGCACCAAACAAACCCCGATTGGGCGATCAAATCGCTCTTAGGCTGTCATATTAATGTCGCTCTCAACGCTAAGCCTCTTCTTCGTAGGCCATCAGCTCCCCACCTGCTCGAGGCATTTTACCAGCGTCTTTGGGCCAGTCATTAACCTCATTAATCACGCACTTCCGCTATCCCAACACGAGGCCATGCGCTCACCATGTCATCTCCACATGGCTGCACAGACGTGCATATTTAAAGCAACATGTAACTGGTGACTGAGAAAGTCTTTCTGGTCAGAATGCACTTCAGCTGGTATTGCCTTCCCTTGCTTTCTGTCTTTCACGGTGGACTATACACGACCTAACTATTAGAATCCACATATGGAGGAGAAAGCCCCCAATGCAGAGGCGACGCATTTGCGCTGGCAGACTGTCGACGAGGAGTCCGGTGACACCGAAAGACCTCGACTGAACAGACTGAATCGCTCTGCCTCTTACAGCTCGCAAAGCTCTGGTCGCAATCTCAAAGCGAGGACTACTGTTGATCCCTCGCTTTCCCTGCCAATCCATTACCGAACAGTGTACGTATATAACTTTCCAAATCTCTACATGACTCTCTTCACAATGGCTAAACAAAACGGAAAGTTCCTTTGAGATTGACGAGGCAGAAGCTCTTCACCGTACGAAAGCTGCCCAGGTAAAGAGCGAAATCGCAACAGGTAAGTTTGATACTCGCATACACACCTGTGAACGTCGTCTCAGATCTAACGCCATGTTTTTTTAAGATCTCTCAAACCTTGACTGGCACACGATCACCGTCGAAGAGCTACAGAAACGTTGGCAGGTTGATGCATCGCAAGGCTTGTCATCCGAGCAAGTTCAAAGACGCCTGCGTCAATATGGCAAGAACTCCCTCGCTGCCCTACCTCATCGATGGTTCTGGCAGATATTTGGATACTTTTTCAAAGGTTTTGGAGCCATCCTTCTTGTCGGATGTGTTCTCGTCTTCGTGTCGTGGAAGCCCCTCGGCCAACCACCGTCACAAGCAAACTTGGCTCTAGCTATCGTCCTGCTTGCTGTGTTTTTTATCCAGGCTGGGTTCAATGCTTGGCAAGATTGGTCCTCTTCCCGGGTTATGGCATCTATCACCGCCATGTTGCCGGAAAGTTGCTTGGTTCAGAGAGACGGTTCCCAGGTCACCGTTGATGGACCAGACATCGTTCCGGGCGATGTTGTCTACCTCAAAGCCGGAAACAAGCTACCCGCCGATGTGCGGCTTATTGAAGTCTCAAACGACGCAAGCTTCGATCGGTCCATTCTCACTGGTAAGATCAATTGGGTGATTTTCAACTGAACCGTGGCGCTAACGATTCATAGGCGAGTCGCTACCGATTCACGGCACTGTGGATTCGACCGATGATAACTACCTTGAGACACATTGCATCGGTCTCCAGGGCACACATTGTGTTTCTGGAAATGCGAAGGGAATCGTCGTCGCCACCGCTGATTCGACGGTCTTTGGTGGTATCGCTAAATTAACGAACGAGCCAAAAAAAGGCCTGACAACTCTGGAGAAAGAAGTCCTGCGGTTTGTCCTACTGATTGTGCTTATCATGTTGACTATGATCATTGTCGTAGTCATTGTATGGGCAACTTGGCTCAGAGTCGATCATCCGGACTGGATCAATGTTCCTACTCTGATTGTTGACTGCGTCAGTGTCGCGATTGCGTTTATTCCAGAGGGCCTGCCAATTGCGCTGACTGCTAGCTTGACTATCACTGCTAATCTCATGCGAAAGAATAAGATCCTTTGCAAGTCGCTAAAAACAGTGGAAACCCTAGGTGCTGTGTCCGTTATTTGCTCCGACAAAACTGGCACTTTGACAAGGGTGGGTACTTTTTTACTTGATCATCAGACATTCAGCTAACACTCACCTGAACAGAACAAAATGTTCGTCACTGATTGTGCGATATCCAGCTCAACCCTGAGCCCGGAGTCGGCAAGAGACCGGATGGTGATGGACGGAAAGGCATCTGGCGTCCACCAACTCCGTGCTGTGGCCGCTTTGTGCAATGCGGCCGAGTTTGATGCTTCCTCCTCCACCCTGCCTCTTGTTGAGAGACATATATATGGAGATGCCACAGACCAGGCTATCCTCAGGTTCTCTGAGAGCTTAGGTCCCGTTTCGGAGCTACGTCAGGCGTGGAAGATGACCTACGAACTGCCATTCAATAGCAAAAACAAATTCATGGTCCGCACGTTTAATGCGGCACAACCCAACGGATATGGATTGGCACTCTCGGCAGCTGAAGCAGTGCAGTTTAGACAAAGTGACGGTCTCTTAACAATCAAGGGTGCCCCAGACATCTTGATTGAGCGGTGCACGCATACTATTGGCCTGGATGGTAATGTGGAGGCGCTTGACGACAATATGCGAAGGAAAATGCTCGAGGTGAAAGACCGCTGGTCCAGCGAAGGCCGACGTGTCATTCTACTTGCTCGCAAAATTCTTCCAGCAGCAGAAATCCTTGTACATCCGTCTTCTCGTGAATTTGAGTCTGAAATGATGACCCAAGCAAAGACTGGCTTAGTTCTTGTCGGTCTAGTTGGCATCGTTGATCCGCCTAGGGAAGAGATCCCCGACGTTATCAAGACGCTGAGACGGGCTGGGATTAGGATCTTTATGGTTTGTTTATAGTCAATTCAGAAGAATTCAACACTGTCGCTAACTACATTTCACTAGGTAACCGGCGATTTTGGGCTGACTGCTTTGGCTATCGCACGGCAATGCGGCATTGTGACAACTGAAAGCACAGTTGACACTGTAGCCTCCCTACATAGGTCTACCCATATAGCTGAGAAGATTCCTCCATCGACACCTTCGCCCGCGATCGTCGTAAGTGGACCTGAGCTTATGTCCTTGGATGACTGTCAGTGGGACCAGCTCTGTCGATACCAGGAAATTGTTTTCGCAAGAACTACACCAGAACAGAAGCTTCGCATTGTCAGGGAGTTCCGTGCACGGGACGAGATTGTCGGTATGACTGGGGATGGAGTCAATGACGCTCCATCTCTCAAGGCTGCCGACATTGGAATTGCTCTAGGTAGTGGCTCTGACATTGCCATAGAAGCTTCTGACATGGTCCTTCTGGACAGCTTTTCGGCAGTTGTGGAAGCCGTGCAGTATGGTCGGGTTGTTTTTGATAACCTAAAAAAGACCATTGTTTACTTGCTGCCTGCTGGTTCCTTTTCCGAATTCTGGCCTGTCTTCACTAATGTTATGTTTGGCCTTCCTCAAGTTCTCTCGTCATTCCTCATGATCATCATCTGGTAAGTACACACTTTTACCCATATTCGTCAAGGACTACCCAATCTCACGGTAAATAGCTGCTTCACCGACTGCGCCGCCGCTACCGTTCTAGCCTACGAAGCCCCGGAAGCCGACGTTCTTCTGCGTCCACCACGCAAGCCCAAGCGCGACCGTCTCGTGAACTGGAAGTTAGTATTCCACGCTTATGGTATTCTCGGTATGCTGGAAAGTGTGGCCTCCTTCGCCATGGCATATTGGTACCTCGAACGCAGCGGGATCCCATTTTCAGCGTTATGGTTCAAATTCGGAGCCGTTCCCTCGAACGTAGACCCGGACTACTACCAGGCCCGTCTAAACGAGGCCAGTTCGATCTACTTCATCAACTTGGTCGTCATGTAAGTCCCATTCCTCTGCCATCGCTACTTATTATAGCTATGAAGCCTTACCTAACACCATCTAGGCAATGGTTCAACCTGATGGCTGTTCGAACCCGCCGCCTATCCATCTTCCAGCATCCTCCGGCCTTCAACAAGGATACGCAAAATCTCCTTCTTTTCCCGGCGATTGCTTTCGCTCTCTGCATGGCCATCTTCTGGTTATATGTTCCTCCTTTCCAGGAGGTATTGGATACAAGTAGCGTGCCAGCAGAGCATTATTTCTTACCTGCTGCTTTTGGCTTGGGTATTCTTTGTCTGGATGAGTTGCGTAAAGCGGCGGTCCGGAGGTGGCCGAAAGGAATTTTGGCTAGATGTGCTTGGTAGTCTCTTGTATTTTGTTACTTTGATGTCTAGGGAATTGTATGTGTTATTTTATTTTAATTTTCCGGGGCCTTGGTGATAATATAACTTCAACCTCACTACTGCCGAGACCTAGATGAATGAATTACATTGAAGCACACTAATTAATATTATCAACCAAGCCATGCAAGCCACAATGATTGCAGGCAGGCATATATAACTTATATATAAAATTCCAAAAACATACAACAGGAGGGATTCGCTGGTGGTCACCCACCCAACTACTAACCTCCCGGCGTGTGGCTTAAGTACGGCTGAGCGGACGGGAAGCCCTGTTCTCCACACCCTATGGTCGTATGTACTAGGCTGATAAAGTCAGTAGCATATATAGAAAGAAAATTATTTAATTAGCGGCGAACTATGTACTCACTATGCCATGCCTTTGTACATACGTGAAAGAAACCTGCGTTAAGCTTGTTAAGCTTGCTTACGTTAACTTTCGGTATCTTCCGCCCTAGCGCTTCCGCTTCTCGCCAGCATTGGGCCAAAATCGAGGTGTGGTACGCAATACTAGGGTATCGGTTCACTGCCTCGGAAATATATATATATTCAGTATGTAGTTTTAAGAAACTCGTATACACCGTAATGTGACTTTCGTAAGAAGGTACAAAATAGCGTAACACTGGTTCCCAAAGTCATGTAGATACATTCATGAATACCTATGAGAAACCAAAACCAAGTCCAGTCTCTGAGAGATTTTCTGACTTAGTTGCAGCTAACAGCCCATCAATAATTCCAGAGCGTAGACATGGTGACAGAATGAAGGCGGTGAAACTGATCAATCAGAGTCCCATAATGTGTTGGGATGCCTACTATGGAGCTAGATCGGGATTAGTGTTTGCACGCCTGACCGCCTACCACGCTGGGGACGCGTGTTGTTTCCTCCGGTGATTCGCAGGAATAAAAGTCCGCCTGGTTTCAATTCATCGAAAACCATAGAGAATGGATCCCCTTGTTTCATCTCATCAAGCAACGGGGGAGGGGATAATCCTCTCACCAGGAACGCATTCACTGTCGGAGAGCTCTTACGCAGCGCATCCACGTTTCCTTGAATTACAGGAGGAGCTCCGAAGTGCTCTTTTCACAGCCGTTGCTGATTCCACCCCAAAACAATCATACCTCGTCGAGGCGCCAACCGAGCCGGGCCTTTCTGAGCTCCGGCATGACGTAGATCTTTTTGCGAGGTCTCCCGTACCCAAGGCTCGATTGATCAGCTATCTGAAGAATTGGATCACAGAATGTGCGCCCTATCTCGACAAATTCGATGAAGCCCGCCACTTTGGGGTCCACATTCCGATTTTAGCGCGAGAATCCCCCGGATTATTCTACGCCATCCTTGCCTTTTCTGCCCGGCAGACGGAAAGGAAGGCGGGTCTCCGCAACTGCCATGACAGTCTAGAGCTCTATCAGGAGTCAATCCGTTGGGTATCTCCCGGCTTGCAAGCAAAGGATCCAAATGTGCTGGTGACCGCCTGTGTTTTAGCGGTCATGGAGTTAATGTCCGTCAGTCCGCAAGATTGGAGACGTCACGTGGATGGCTGTGCGGCTTTGTTTGACTGCTTCAATGTCAACGGTTTCTCTGGAGGCCATTTACAAGCTGTCTTCTGGTGCTATGTTCGAATGGAGCTGTGTGGAGTCATTGTTTCCAACGGTGCAGAGAGGACGGTTCTTCCTCTTGACAAGTGGGTTCCTGCTGGATCTATGGGCGGGGCTTCAGAAAGTATTGAGGACAACGAAAAACGTGTTCGGGAGCTATTTTTGGATCAGAGCCGTCTGACTCCAGATATGCACGCAAACTGGGCCGTATATCTGTGCGCCAAAGCATGCGATTTAGTGTGCAGGCGTACAAGGCACCTGGAACTAGGAGAATTCGACACTACTGACCCACGACCGTTCCAGGAGCAATGGAAGCGACTGTGGGACGAACTGCAATTTTGGCTGGAACAACGGCCGTCAGCGATTCTCCCCGCCAAGTCTACCAGTATGCAAGGGGATCGAATGTTTCCGGAGATTTTCTATGCTCACCAGGCGGCTATATCC
>NC_036440.1:1873276-1886379 GCF_000184455.2 Aspergillus oryzae RIB40 | reverse complement strand
AATTTTAAAATTAATAAAGATTTAAAGAAAACTAGTAATAAACCTAGATTTATATAATTTAATATTAATATAGATTTATTAATAAGAAAATAGAATAATATAAAGAAAATAAACTAAATAATAATAAATAAATTATATTAAATTAATTTATAATTTATATAATTTATATAAATTAAATAATATAGCTATATATTAATTAAAATTAAAATAATCTATAGAATACTACAAAATAATAATATAGCTAATTTAATAAAAATAAAATTAATAAATTAATTGATTATATAATTAATAAATTTAATAAATTTAAATAGATTAATAATAAATTATAATATAAAGCTATTATAAAATTAATTGAAAAATATATATAATATATACTAATCTATAAAATAAATAATTCTAATAATATTAATTTAATATAATAAATCTATTTTAAATATTAATTAATTAAATTAAATTTTAATTAAAATTAATTCTTTAAATAAAAAATATAATATTTAATAGATTAGCTATAATTTTAATATAAAAAGATTTTTTAAAATATCTAAAAATATTAGAAAATTTTTAAAATAAAATAAGAATATAAATTAATAAATTATAATATTCATTAATATACTATAAAAATAGTATTATTATAATTAAAATTAAAAATATTAATATTAAAACTATATTAAATATAATAAATTAAATTCAAGCTATTATAAAACTAAAAGATTTTTATTAATTAAATTAATAATATAATAAATATTTGATTATATATAAACTATATAGTATAAATAGATTTAAATATTATAAAAAATTTAAATTTATTGAGTTAAATAAAATAAGAAAAAAGATAAAAAATTATATTATTAACTAAAAAAATATAAATATCATTATTCTATAATAGAATTAATATATAACTATTATTTTTAAATAATATATTTTAATAATAACTATATATATAATAAATAACTTTATATTATTCAAATATTAGAAAAATATAAAAATTAAAAAATAATAAAAAAAATATTAAATCCTTACTTAGATTAAATAATTAAAAATTAAAAATTAATTAAGTTTTCATTAAAATAGTATATATTACTATAGCTATAAAATAATATATTAAAAATCTTATAATTTAAAAATTATAATTTAATAATAGATTAGAAATAATAAATACTTTATTTAAATAATTATTATTATTTAAAAAGATTATATATAAAGTATAGTATCTATATTTTTACTAGTAAATATACTAATAATAAAAAAATTCTATAAAAAATATAATTATAATAATAATTTAATATTAAAAAAAATAATTAACTAAGCTAATAGAATAAATATTTATTAATAAATAAAAATAACTAGAAATTATAATACTAGAAAATAAATTTAAAAAAATAATATTTTTTACTTTAAAAAATATAACTAAAATCTGAAATTTTATATTAGTGTAAAATTAAAATTGAATATTTATATAAAAACATTATAAAAAGATAACTATTGTAAAAAAATTGTTAAAATAGGTAATAGATTTCATTTAAAATCTTCTATTACTATAAATTTAAAAAAAGTATTTAAGTGGTTCACCTACCTAGAAGACCAAGTAGAAGAGATAGGAAGAAAAGGGTGAGACGAACACTCAAGACAGGCTAAGACTTGCAAGACAGAAGCAAATTTCCCCTAAAACTTCCATATCCTCAAAAGGTAACAAAAGCGTATCTTGCCTCGCAAATCGGGGACCTGTTCAATAGCCCCAAAGTTGTCGATACCGGGAATGGACGGCCACTTTCAAAGAATGCCAATAGCATACTGCAAGCTTGATATAACCGAGCATTACAGCAGCAGTTAATGCGCCCAATTACCCCATAAAACCCGAGACGACGGATATTCAGTGTTGGCCTATTTCTCACACAGCCAATAAATTCAGAAGTTGAGCATCCGTCATCACCATCTCGGAAAATAATTTGATGTGAAAAATCAGCTCCAGTGAAGGTTCAATCGAGTTACATTTGAGATTTTGCACGATCTCTTTCTGTTGGGTTATACCTACAAGGCGACATAGTTCAGTAGACAGTCAGTCACATTCAAGGTTGGCACTTACCGAAGAAGTTTCTCAATCAAATCCACATGGGTCATGATCATTCTACGGCAGCAATACCGCTTGCAACCAAGTTGATCCATAGCATCACTTGGAACCACTGATTAGAAACCGCGCAAATACTACAAATAATGAGGGAAAGTGTATCGCATACCCATCCGCAACACCCTCGTCCAGTAATTGTAGATAACGTTCCCAAAGATCCCCAACCACCTAATCGACCCCTATATAAGCCGCAGCAAGAAGCTAACAAAGGGCATGATGCTTACCTTGCCACATGAAAAACACCGGACAGGAATAATCATCTTTGGTTGTGCTTCACTTATAAGAAGTGACTAGACTGCTAGGGAAACAGGATACGCCGAGAGAACAGTTGCCGTACGCTGTGGTTAAGTGTAAAGTTGGCGCGTAATATCTGTTGTGCCCTATTATTACGGAAAGATTGACTTGAAGGATGGATGGAAGTATTCAAGATAATCATCCAACTAGTGCTGAGACTTTCTTCAATGGATGAAAAGATTCCAGTATGGAAGTACCCACTTGTTACCACTTAAGGAAGCTAGTCTAACCTAGAAGAGACTAGTTAGTAGCAGCCGCTCCATGATGCAGGATAGTACCAAAAAAAAAAAAAAGTCTCGCGTCCTCTAGAAGCACTTTCAGCACTACAGTACTATCAAACAACCAACACGAGATCATGAATCCCTTTCCCTAGATATACTGTCACCGGACTATTCAACATCTCGGGATTTTCTGAACAATGTCGGGTTCTGACGGTTCTAACCCTTCGATGTGTCTCTCCAAAAGATCCCGAGCCAGCGATGCTGCGCAAGACAAATTGATTCGCACCGAGAGAGAGCGAGTCAAGCGACGTCGCACTTCCCGAGACAAGGATGAAATCAAGCAAAGCTTGCGGCCACCAATGTCCAATCCCCCAAAAGCTAAGAATGACAACCATCAGGCAGTACGTGTCGCAAATAGCTCGTCATTGCATAGCATCGACCAGAACGAGATTGCACTCCTTGAACCTTGGTCTTTATCTACGCCAGTTGCGGGACAGTATACCAACATAGACCCAATACTTACCCGCGATGAGGGGTATGTCCTCTCCTTTAAATGACTATCGTATAGTTTTCTAAACCAACAAATAGGTACCTTTTTGTCGGGCTTGAGGCAGCCGTTCATGTTTATTCTGTCGCAACCTCTCGTCTCTTTCGGACACTACAGTTGAAGCCAAATCAGAGCATCATCGGATACAGTCTTTCCTCAGCCAGTCAGGAGTATCTTTACATAGTTACCTCGGCTGGTTCTGTTAGCAAGTGGGATTGGCTAGCTGGCAAACAAGTCTCACATTGGACCATTGGCCGCAAAATTATCTCAGCTAGCCCGTCCTATTATGCTAATAAAGGTAAAGAAGATCTTGCATTGCTGATTCTGCGAGATCACAAAACTGGGAAAAGGGAGATCGTTGTCGCTCACCTAGATGAGAAGAACCTCCACGAAACTGTCATCCTCGAAACAAGCGCTCGGCTTGACCATATAAAGTGCATCTCTGATGGCCAAGCTGTCATTGCATACAGCGGCCAGCGTGTACTCATTGGATACCAAAGTCCAGGCCAAAATGATCCGGAACTTATGCAATATACCTGGAAAGAGGTAGCTTTGCCTGTCAACATTAGTTGTGTCGATATTCGGTGTTCTACGACATCGTCTCGGGTTGAAGGACAAAGTGTGAATAGCAAGAAGGGTCCAACCAGCATTGACTTGGCCTTAGGCAGTTCGGATGGGTCTATCTTGATATATCACGACATTCTAAACCTTGTTGGTAAAGAAGAGCACCGCAGAGGCGAGAAGACCATGACTCCTAGACGGCTGCATTGGCACAGGGACCTTGTTAATGTAGTACGCTGGTCAATTGATGGTATGTTTATCGCAGTATGGTCGCGAGAAATGGCTAAACATTTATGCAGGTAATTATGTTATATCTGGAGGTCACGAATCTGTTATGGTGTTATGGCAATTGGATACAGGTCGGAAGCAATTTCTTCCACACCTTTCTTCCCCAATCTGCAACATAGTGGTCTCCTCAACTGGCAACTCGTATGCCATCAAGCTAGCTGATAACTCTATCATAGTTTTGTCGGCGAGAGAGCTACAACCTTTCGCTACTATAACTGGTCTGCAGTCGTACTCACAGATAAACAAACCTAGGGTAGGGGTATACCTACGACCCACACCAGCTGCAGCCATACTTCACCCACAATATTGTGATCGGCTCTTGATAGCCGTGCCAGCCTCACGTCAAGTCACCCATGAAGGTCACCGCCCGGCAAATTCCTGTGTCCTCCAGACATACGATATCCATTCCAATAATCATATATCTCGTCAGGCTCTCGCGCGCAGTAATGCGACAACTTTGAAAATCAGTCCGGAAGGTTCACAGATTGCAGCACCAAATGTCACTCACCTAGGTGTCTCTCCTGATGGGAAGTGGATGTCTACAGTTGATATATGGAGCCCCAACCCCCATGATATTGAGGCTCTTGATTGCAATGGGACTGGTATGCGCAGCATTGCCGCAGGCTATCAAGAGATATTTCTGAAGTTCTGGAAATGGAGCAAGTCGTCTGACTTGTGGGAACTGGTGACGCGTATTGACGGGCCCCATTTTTCAATGAAGGGCCCGGTTCCGGTCTTAGATCTTGCATCTCGGCCAGTTAGCCATGAATTTGCAACAATTGGAAGCAACGCGGTTTTACGCTTGTGGTGCCCAAGCAGTAGACAGCGCAGTGGATTGAAGATGGGGCATGGTGAAGAGCAGCTCGAGACTTGGAAATGTCGGAATACTGTCGATTTGAAAGGTTACATCAGCGGCGAAAACTTTGACAGTGTGAGCATGGCTTCCCTAGCATTTTCGCAAGATGGTTCTGTGCTTGCTGTATGCCTACAATCAGTGCACCCTGGGAGTCCTGGGATTGCCCTTCTTGTTGATGTCCAAAGTTGTACTGTCCGTTACAGTAGAGCTGGGTTGTATCCAGGGGATCCATGTGTGGCAAGGTTCCTAGGGTGCCACCTTGTTATCGCCTCAACACAGTCTGTATCTGTTTGGGATACAGTTAATGATATAGTAAGGACACCGGACAACTTGGAAGTGGATTACTCCCATAATGATAAGGCATACCGGCTTTTAGCAGTGGATCCAAATACACAAACTTTCGCTGTCACTGTACAGCATCTACAAAGTCCTACTGCGCCCAAAAAAGGACGCAAGCACTTTGTTCAGGTGTATGATATGCAGTCATTATCCTTGCTTGGCCAGCTGCCTCTAGGGAGAAGCCCCTATGCCTTGCTGCCTGATTCACGATCAGGTGATTATATTGTGCTGGATGTGGCAGCAGATGTGCAAAGACTTGGTTGCAGCAAGAAGACGTCTCAGGCCCTCCCGTCCCAAGACTTGGTGGATAAGGTCAATTCTGGACTGGTAGGGTTACTTGGAAACAGTGTGTATGGTAGCAGATACCGGCATCCTTCACAAACACTTATGGACAGCTTGGAAGCACCACCTCCACAAAGCAAAGAACTGGCTGGGATCTTTAATGGTTCTCCATTTGTTTTACCTTCTGCTAGTGTTTTGTTCCAGGATGTTGTGCAAGCTCTCTCTGGTTAGTCATTCAGGTTTTAGAAGCTATCTCTCCTCGGAAATACATTGCGATATTGACTAGTGTCTATCCGGCTCTTGCGTGTACCCTGCATTGTCAGTGACCTTGCTACCTTAAACCACTTTATACAATGTCAAGGGGAGGGGAGAAGTTCCCTGTTGGTTTGTTAAGTGCTACTTATGTTTCTATAATTCCCGGTTCTGTACAGCTATGGGGTCTTGCAGAGAAGCTCCACGGAATCCCAGACTGCCTGTAGCTGCGCTATATATGGGGCCATCTAGTACCACGGCTATGATTACATGGGAAGTACTTTGAATTTGGGGAATTATAACTTTCTAGGGATGAGAACCAAACATTATCAACATATGTCTGTCTTGTGTTGATGGCTCATTCGTGATCATATCATTTTTGACTGGCCTGAGTCATTAACAGGATGGTGAGCATTGGATATTGAATCGACCTTTCCATATAAAACCGAACAATCTAAGGCCACACTTTTTTTTTAGCTGAGCGTGTCCTTAGGAACAAATAAAAATGGTATAATATATCTAGTTATACTTGTTAACAATGCAAGCACCAGGATCTTATGCTATGTATAATAATACTGTTGAAAGGACCGTACAAAAACTAATATAACCTATAATTGTTTCATTTCTTTCGCTTTTCTTACCTCCGTTCTCTTTCTTCGCTTGAATATGCAGAGTAAGTTTATACACCGTGACCACGTGCTACCCTGCGAGCCTATAAGCCCCCAGGGATAGGCGTACAGCTCTTCAAGGTGATGTCGTTGTGTCCGTAAACAAGGTAGTCGTTATGCCTTTAGACCCATCTACGATAACGCACATGTATTACACCAGATTGCAGTAAAATCATAGATCGTTGGAGCTTCCGTCTTACCTAGCTTAGCACTGTTGACACTGCCAATGGGTATATTATTTTGTAATACATCATCCTTATTCCTATTAATAAAGACCCCATCGAAGCGGCTGCCACCGTCGAGTGGAAATTAACATATAAACACTCAGAGATTCCACGTTGGCCTTCCTGAAGACCAAGTTAAACTCTCAAAACAATGTACTACTGGTCCCCAAGATCTGACACAAAGGCTGTTCAGACTTGTTCCAGGCTAAACAGAAACGAAGCCTTTCTCCCTTGCATGTGAGTCAAGTAAGCGTCAAATTCGCGGTCCTCATCTATAAGGAAATATATTTCATGTCCATTCTCATCTCTGTCTGTGCCCTCAATCCTTGTAATGAAGGTTTCCGGATATCTGGTGTTGACTAGTTGGCGTAGTTCAGCAACAGATCGCGTTGTCAGCTTTTCAATCCAGGGTTTCGCATCCCCATGCAATGAACTTTGAGCGTGAATGCGAAGATACACAGGAATCTGCATAGCAGAAGGCTCTAACAAGGGGTCCACATATCCGAAGGTATGCCCTGAGTCCTGATGGTTGGCTGTGGCAAACGAGGGGTCATTAGCTGCCTGCAGGAGTGAGGGGTCTATCTGCAAGTCACCTAAATCGCTAGAAGCCACTGGAGCACTTGCAAGGGCCTGTGAAGCAAGTGTGCTGATTCCGTTAGTTATACTACCACCAAAGGCGCTGCTGATATGGGAGCTTCCAAAGTCAGGACTTTGAGTATGTTCCTGGGAATTAGAGTGTTTAGGGGCTGGGTCCCTCTTAGTTTGATCATCACGAAGTCGCTTCATGACATCACGACAAAGAACCTCTAGAGCTTTTAATTTGGTAGTGTGTTCTGTATCCGTTGGCCCAGGAGCCAAGATTTGTTGGAGCAGCTCAGAGCTTTGAATCCACTGCTCCTTCAATTTCGTCCAGTGTTCATCACCAGCCTCTAGCTTGCTTGTGAAATGATCCGCTTTCAGTGTATTGTAAAACGCATTCCGTATTTGGCGACTTTCCTCTGGATTGACGCCAAGGGCGTTTTTAGCTTCCGCAATGGTCATTCGCCTCTCCAAGGTTCGCATCCTCTTAGTGACATCTGTGCAGACAACATCAAGAGCAAGGGCCTTTGCATCAAGTTGATTAGGATCCTCCCAGAATACATGTTGAAGATGTTGCGATTCTTGTATCAATTTGTTTTTAGCTTCCTGCCATTTTTCGGGTCCGGCAACTGTTTTCTTGATGAAGCCTGCATCCTCGCAGATTCTCTGGAACTGATCCCTGATTTGGCGATACATGACGTTATCTAGGTTCAAGTGCTTTTTACTCTCATCAATAGTCGTTTCCGAGGGAAAGCGTGGGGGTCCCGGGGGATCGGCTGGCAGCCCTGCCCATCCTCGAGTACGGCGCCGGCGCTTTCTGGTAGCCCAGCGTTCTGCACTTTCTGCTTTCAATCGTTCTAGTCGCTCCTTGCGTTTGGCAAGAACTTCTGGCGATAAGCCAGGCGACGGGGGGCGTGGGCTTGCTGTGTCAGTAAGGAGAGTCTCGGTGTCATTGAATGGGCCCTCATTCTTGTAAACTTCTTGCTGCAATGCAAGCAAGCCTTCATCCTCTGGCGGTTGTGCGGATGTTTGCATGTTTGACTGTGATTTCATCCCATTGGGAACGCGGAGTAACCAGCGATTTTTAGCACGTACCCGCATGAGCTCCCTTTCTTTGATCTCAAAACCTTCTTCATTCAATATTCGGAGCATGTCTCGTTGGCTAGTATTCCGCTCCCAAAGCTGCTTGACGCGTGCAACGAGTTCTAGGTTCTTGTGCGCTGGATTTTGCTTTGAAGGGAAGCCCCATCGCTTGAATTGTGTTTGAAATGCACGTTTACTAATTCAGTAGCTGGTTAATTTAACCGTGTATGCTGCTATGGCGATCTTAGTACTTATGTGGAAATGGTGCCTTCTCACCTGGGTGCGAATTGATATACATCTTTCATATATTCCATAATTTCCTCCAAGGCCTTTTTGTCTTTGATATACATCTGATAGCAGATGTCCCGCTTTCCATCCCAATCATATACCATGATGAGAGATGTTCGTGGAGGCGCTCCCTCCAAGTTGGAGGTGCGCCTGCAGGGTGTGTAAACCCGACGGCCTTGTACCTACAAGATGTAATAATCCGAGGGAAGAGTGTTGCGTGGAGTGAGGTATGGGAGACTAAAGGCGTCTTTTGTCGCTCTTGTACACCGTAGTTTTCATGGTACAGTACTATGTATGTTGAGCCGTCTGGAATACCGTAGCCTGTTTTACTCAGGTAAAGGTCAGCAGCGCAGATTGCACCACTGGCTTGTCACGTGATGGTATATAGTACCAGCGATGACAGGTTTGATAACGATTTATTTTCTGCACCCTTAATAAACCGGCCGCGCTCTGTCCTAATCCAATTATCTAGTGTAAAAGAAAATAGAACACTCATTTGACATCCAATAAAAGATAAACATCGGGAGGACCTATATCCTAGTATATAGCGCTATCTAGATAACACCATAACAGTACAACGTCAACCTTAATTTGTTATCCTCCTTCGTAACTTGAAAATCCTGGTTCGTAGCCACGTTAAGAAAAGCACCCATGTGTTCTTAGGTTGAGATTTCCAGGACCCTGGATTTGAGCTGGGTTGTGGTGTGGATGAGATAGGATTGGAGCCACAAGGTAGATTTGGTGCGTCCTGTGGCACCTTTTCCCAAGCCGGGCTCGGCGTTTCCTCATCTCTCAGAGAGGCTCGCCAATGGTGCTTCTCTCTGCGTCTTATTTGCTTTTCTTCTGCTTTCATCTGTTGCTCCTCAAATTTTCGTTTTTTGGCTGCTTCTTTCTCTTCGAACGCCTGACGCGCAGCTTGCACCGTAGCTGCTCGAGAGATAGGATCCGTACTAGCTTTTGTTCTGGATCGAAACACGAAGTCCAGGGATGACCTGGATATGGGTGAAGCTGTATCTAACGTACTGCCGTTATCCCTTGAATAACCGAAAGACGAACGACCGGCTACATTGGTCTGGGAAATCCCAGGAAGCCTAGTAAATGAGTTGTCATGCGTCTGTAATGATAAACGCGGCGTCTGCCCCGAGGATGCACGCACAGACGGATAGAACGTGTCTGAGCCTGACCACCCTAGGGGGTCCCCCTCACCTGAGTCTCTATTGCCAGAGGCATCGCTCTCAAATAACGAAGCCTGGTGTGATTGACTTGGTGGTGGAGTATAGGAGCGAGTTGCTTGACGCATCAGGTGAATATTCTGCGAACCTGGCTTGTTCACACTGGAACTACTCGCAGAAGAAAATTGGGAAGTCCCGCTAGTTGATCGGTGGTGAATACCAGGGATGTTCTTCCGACTAGCTAAATCGGTGACCACTGGGTCACTCTGACGCCCTCTCTTGCAAGTCGCGATGATCCCCAAACCGCCATGCTCTAAGGATGAGTGTGATAAGCTCAGGGCTGTGGTTGGTGGATCTTTTTGTGATGTCTTCTGTAGTAAAGGCATAATGTACGGCTTGGGATTGGTAAGACCCTCAGCTCCATGTGACAGATCATCAATGTTGTCGTAAAATGTGGTCAAAGTAGGCACATCTGCCAAGCGATGAAATTCTACCCCTCGTGGTTGCGTGAGGAGCGGAGAATCCTGCGAAGGCTCACCCGGGAGAATGCGAAATTGTTGCTGTATTTTCGGCAAGGCTGATTGCGTGGAAACTTTTGATGGTGAGGAAAAACCGCGAAGATGATTGAATCGAGCACACGAATGGGCCAGCACTGAAGTATCATTGCGAAACGATTTGGAAGGTGGCCCGGAGTTAGAAGTTTTCAGAAAAGCAGGATGGACATCGCACTTGTATTTAGGGGATGGCTCAGAGCTTCTGGTTTCTATTTGGTGGGTGTTTGGTGTTGAATCGCGGACGATGTTTTCTTCAAAGTGTGCCATCGGACGATAAGTAATATGCTGCACGGTTTCTCTCTATTCTATCCAGACTACTGGGAAAGAGACCATTAATGTTGCGCTACAGGGCGCATTGTTGCCATAACATTGGCGGTAATGAAGTAGTAGAGACCCGTGAGAAAAGTCACACACTGCTGTGTGCGGAACCCTGTGTCCGTATATCAATGACCTCCCAGGAGATCACACCATGTGTGAAATAATAAGTCTGCCAAAAGATGCAGCTTGGCCAAATACCACAAAATAACCAGTCAGCACCTGAATGTAGGAGATAGACCAAAATTGGAAATTTCGAGTTGAGATTAGGACTGCAGTAGTCATGTACACAAATAGCAATGACCGTGGGTTCTAGAAGTAGGCATGTCTGGTTACTTCCATCCCAAGGTAACCAAGAATGAGAGGGCCAACAGGTAGTGAATGATAGTAGTATAGGTAGTAGTATAGATAGTCGAAACGCTGACACAAGGCTCAATAGGAGAATGCGGAAGATGACAGCAGTGAAGTTCAAGAGTTTATGAATTTTGGGGGCGTGTTGTTGCGGGCGGAGAGCCACGGGAAGTGGTTGGTAACAAGTTGGGAGGGGAAAGGGCCGGCGCGACGGATGCGGAGAGCTGTTTTGAAAGTGGCAGACAGTACAAAGTATTAATGTGTGCAAATTTGCCTTTGGTTTTTCGCGCACACTGCACACCACACAATGCAGCTAGATTTGTCTATATAAAATTGTGTTTGTAGATTTTAGAAGCTTATAACTCAACAATTGTTTTCTAAATAGTTAGATATCACAAGTCTGTATTCCTTTCTAGTATTACAGAATAGTAAATACATATCATTTTTAAATACTTTTAATATATACATACCGTGTACTCTGTATACTATCTACATTAAGATATATGTTATATAATTTTTTTTATTAGTCATCAATAATTTTAATAAAGGTCCAAAGGATTATGATACAACCAGCATGTACACTATTCTATGGATATATATTAATTGCAAATTATCCATACGGAGTAAATATGTTAGGTTTTAAGCTTCTAAGATCAAAACTACTTGGCATAGAATCATAGATCAATACAGTGGCGGCAGTGCTGCAGTGGTACACAACAGAAAAAAGGCACCAAGAACTGGTTACTGAAGGCAATTTTGCAGCCTTGATTATCACTATTACTTGTTAATCATTCATTGCAATTATTGTCATTTGTCAACAGTGGGTTAATAAAGATCAGAGAATACATTGTTGCTCCTGAGTTGCTCTCTGCGTGTTGGCTCTCACCTACACCATATAATACCTAGTAAGTACTGACTGTAATGTACATAATCCACCGGAGCTTGGGTCTAATCTACTCTGTACTGGTGGATCCTCTCTTAGGCTCTCAGTGCTACTATATGAGAAGGACTAGGAGCACAAGCTAGGTTAGTAGTTGGAGAATGGTACATGCTAGGTGCATACTGTTGGTCCGTCGGCCCAGGTTTTTTATAAAGGCTTACTACTAATCAGGCTGGCTCCAGCCCCTTACCATAAGAGGTTGCGCTATGCGCAGCCAATTATTTCTTGTAGATTATTCATGGAATCATGGTTGACTTCCAAGTTTTAATTTGCCCTAGGTAAAGCATGAGTATCCTCGGACCTCTGCTATTGTTGGTAAAACTAGACTTGATTCTTGTTATAACTATTAATGTAATCGGTAAGCGAGCTGCGTACATAAGCGAGCTATATATCAATGTATTTTCTACGCGTTTAAATTTCTTAAAGAATTAAAATATCAGCTATATTATTAAAAGTATCTAAATTATTAAAATCACGCGCTGAATAGAAATATTGAATTTTATTAATTATATTAGTTTTTAAAAAAATAAATTTAATAGTTTTAAAAAAATTATTAATATATTCAATCTTCTTAAATCTATTCTATATAGTTATTTAAAAAGAATCTTTAAAAATAAATAATATGCTAATAGTTATAAAATAACTATTAATAAAAAAATAATTTAAAAAATACATTCTTTTATTAAATAAATATAGAGTATTTTTTTAATCTATACATATATATAAAATAGTTGATATTTTACTTTTAAAATATAATATTATCTTTTTTTTACTATTATAAAAAAGAAATAGATATATAATTCTATTAAATATATCTTTAAATTCAAAATTTATTTTATATATTACTATAACTATTAATATATTAAAATAAAAGATTCTAGGATTCTAGATATTTAATTTAAATAAATAAATAGAATTATTTAAAAATATAATATAGTTTTCAATTGTCAGCTGCCCTAATACTAAAGCGGAATAGTCTTACGGCTAGCTAGGATGAATAGAAAAGCTGAATAGAATAAATGAATTAAATGACTAGATTATATAAGAAAGCTAGGATTGACCAAATAGAAACTCTAGATTAGAAAGATAGATAGGTGTTACAGACCCTTGTCTAGCGCACCTTATCGAAGGCGGACACACAAGGCAGAATAACGATAGGATGAC